>NW_028301602.1:53861153-54014038 GCF_987345545.1 Pholcus phalangioides | reverse complement strand
TAATTTATTTAACATTAATTTTTTCCATATAAATTGAAGAAAAAATTCCAAATCCCCAAGTTTTTGAGAGCCATGGTTAATATACAGTATTTTAAAATTACACGTTGCTTTCATAATATTGTTTTGATTTTTTTTGTAAATAAATTTCAGCTGAGGGAAGGGAAATATTGCAGAAAAATATGACTGTTTTTTGAAATTTTTAATGTTACTTACGGTCCATCAATGAAGAGTAAGTGACACGCTGATAGAAGATAATTATTTTTTTCTAAATTTTAAAACATTTTCTAATCAAAAAACAAAACAAATGATTTCAAAAAGCTCACTTTAATTTCTGAAAGTATCGGCAGTGGTTTTCTTTTAATTCTATAATTATTACTAATTTAACTGTGCAATTACGTTACACGTAAAAAATATTTTTCTCAGTGAGATTGGCGAGAATCGGCCATACCTTACCGAGGCCGCGCATCGATACATTGGTTAAGAGGCTTTCGTTCCCATGGCAACGAGTGATGCGGTTCCCTCGTAGCTTCCCCTTCACTGCAAAGTTAACCTGAAACAGACTATAGACAACCACAAAATTCGGTTCAGCTTTCCACAATAATATAAAGACAGAAGCTCAAATATTTTCCACACGACAAACACAATTATATTTACATTTAGCAAATTTCACTTATTTGACATGACAATTCTAGGTTGAAAATATGTCAGGCTTCTTTGTCAAAGGGGGGGAAGTGTCCTACTTTTCCCACCGTGACACAATCACAAAACCTATTTAGTATGTGTACCTATCGCATTTTGGCCTTATTGGTCCTTGTGCCATTAAACCCAAATCCATGTGTATACCTATTATCCTTTTACTATGCGAAAAGTAATAAAACGTGTGCGGGGCGGCTGGCTGATACGCCATCCCCCCGCAGCAGGCGCATCGTGACCCCATGCGCCTCCGGGAATGTCGGGATAGTTAATAACAGCTTTGAGTGCAAGTGAAAAATAAATGAATAAATATAATCAATCAAAAATAAATGAAGATGTAAGGTCAAACGGGGAAAATAGATAGCGTTACAGGTGGGATTCGAACCACGAACCAGTCGGTTGCCTTCGTTTCTACGTCGTCGTACCAATTGCTCAACAGTTGCGGCTAGCCATTTGCAATTAAATATATCAATTCTGGAACATCTATTTGCCTCTAAAATGCACATGCGCTCTCAGAATGGACACCTATAGTAATGCGGTCATCAAATGTCAAAATATGATATGTAATGGAATGAATAATGTTCGGATTCATTGGATTGCTACATCCTTCATAGTTCACAATTATCGATTCTGCTTTTTTGTTATCATCAACGAAGTTTAATTAACATCGCAGAATTTGTGCTGCCTTACTGTGTTTTTGAGCTGTTAACGAATCTGCCCCATGAAATGAGTCCGTATCACCACCACCAAAGCCAATACCGTCTGTGCAAATATTAGGTGACATTAAGAACCCTTCAGTTTTTTTTTTCGTGTCTTCCAGTAAATATTGCTCTAGCCACTGTGGTTGTAATTCCTTGGACATACTTATGATGTTGAGATGCTTAAATCGAACAATGTTTACAAATCTAATCGTCTATGATCTGTTCTTCTGGTACAGCATCATTGGCGTACGCAAAGCGGAGGGGGAGGGGGGGGGGGTTCTAACCCTCCCCCAAACCTCTCTCGAGAAAATTCTGCGTACGCCTATCAACAGCAATGATGCAAATTCCTACAGTCAATGGCACTTCTCTGATTTTCTTGAATCCACAGTTCGTATTTGTTGTGTACTGAACTTGGTCTTGTAAAACATGACACTATATACTCAGCGAGAATTTGAGAACCGTAAAATTACATTGCACATTATATTGCAGATAATTCGTGCTTTTTCATTTTTGTCTTTCATAATAATGTCTGAAACTGTGTTTACACAATTGCAAATAGATGAGCCATCAGAACATTTGCGCCATCCATAACATCCTGAGATTCAGTTAGTTCCATCGTCTGGATCAAATGGAAAAGAAATATACAGTAGAATTAATGACGATGATGGACAGACATATAATGCATGTACAATGTTAATAAATCTCGTAATATTTCATTTCATTAGCGCTATGGACATATTTAAAACTGCATTGGGGAAATGATATTTACGAGTTAATTGAAGGTTTCTGACGCCATAGTTCCTTGAAAGTAACAGGCATATAAACTTAAAACATACATATTCATAATCTGCTTTAAAAAAGCTTTAATTTGACAAGCTTATGTAATAACTTTGAAAAAAAAAATTCCCTTGTTGCGATACTATGTGTGTGTTCACTTTCTTTTAGACTCGCTCTGTACATTGAAAAAAAATGGCAATGTAAATTTGACAACAAGTAAAAATGTCATATTTGGAATCGACTTGATTCATATCAATTGAAAAATAAAACTTAGAACACTTTCTAGAGTAAGGCAGGAAATTGAACAATTGCCACCACACTATAAGGCCTTGGGTTCGATTTTCGTAGCTATATATATAGTGGACATCTTGATGAACTCGCATCCAGGTTCGAACCTGCGTTGATGGCATAGTAGTGTCTAAACTTCGAGGCGTGAATGCGAGCCGATCTCCCATTTGAAAAGGCCTCACAGAGAATAATCAGGCCTACAACATCATGCATAATACAACGGACAGAATGACCTGCCGAGTTCTTTGCTCCCAAATTCAGAAGACAGATGGAAGCATTTCTTACATACATATAACAAGCATTCCTCAGAAACAAACTTCACGTTAGGTACAGAACACATACATGGCACATTCCAACACGCGCCAATTCGTTTTAAATTTCCCAGAGAAACATTTAAGAGGTGCGTGTGAGGTTTAGTAGAATTAAATTTCTTCAGGTGTGGTCGGACGAAGTTGATTTACTGCGGTTCTCCAAACTTCGAGGAGCTCGAGTGTGAGCCGGTCCCCCATTTGGAAAAAGTCTTTCCATAGAGAGCAAGCAGATCTTCCATACGATGCGATGCTTACATAACAGGAAAACTCAGGCATCTTATATTCATTTCAAAATGTGGAAGACAGATGGCAGCACCATTAGAACACTAAACATGTATAACGTAACTCTGACAACAGAACGTTAGAGCCAAACATACAACGCACGTTCCGGCATGTACTAATTCGTTAGGAATTTTCCAGCGGTATGTTTATACGGGGGGCGTATACGGACGAGTAGTGGCATATGCTACTTCAGTACCGATAAACCAGGCCTTTGTGTACGGTAAGAAGTATACTGAAATCGATTTTTATCTACAGGACAGAAGGCAGAGCTGTAAAGAAGAAAAAGATATTCCGCAATGGACCTAGAAACATGGCTTGCAAAATGTCTCTATTGGCCAAGAGTCCTGGAAGCCGAAGCTTTGATACCGAGATGAAATCTGGGGATGTTTTGCGCCTTGGACAAGAGGTTCAGTTCCGAGGCGTTGTCCGCGAAGGAGATGGTGAGTTTAATGGAAAAACAAATCCACACGAGAGAGAGAGAGAGGGAGGAGAATTTTTTTATGTTTTTGATATTGCATATTGTAGGACATTTACTCAATTGAAATTTTATTTGTATCAGGCTGGAGGTTCGCAGCATTGAAGGACGTCGTGATCAGCAGAGCTCCCAAGGTGAACGGGGTTTCCTCAGCACGCGGTGTAGATACCCAGCGTCTGATTCATCCTCAGCTGTTGCAAGAGATTCAGAGAGAGCATCAGTCGCTAATAGACTCGTTTAACAACAATGTCGATATCGGAGAGAATTTCATCTACAGTGATAGGCGGAAATCATCTTTCGGATTCGATTCAGCGTACCTGGTGCACAATGACGGGTAAGCAGAGGCCTCTAAACTCTCTCTCTATGTGTAAGTGAGGACGAAATTCAAGAAAATCTCGCTTGGCACCTTACCAGTTTCGGTATTTAAAGCATATTCATGCTGATATTGAGTCTTATTATCAGTTATCCATTCACCCTCCCCCACCGCCTTACTGTTGCCATGTACAGATCATGGCATCGGTAGCACCTAATTTTATGTTCTATCTCAGAAATTACAACTTCAGTTCAACCGTCTCCTCTACTCACGCGCCTCGTTTATTTGAAGCGAGGCGACTCTTTCCTCCGAAAACTTTATGCTTGTTATATGTTTATTATTATACATATAGTATATGAGTATTCATATTACAAAGAGTCATAAAGTAAAAGAGGAAGAAAAAATCTCCAAGGGGCCGTTCAAGTATTACGTAAGCAAATTTTTTAGAAATTTTTGAAACCCCTCCCCCCCCCCCTGTCAGAAAAATTTCGTCATCAGCTCTGCCCCTCTGAATCCTAACGCATATTGGTGGCATCAGAGACGTACACGGGGGGGGCTCGTGCCACCTCCCCCACGATCAAAAATTTATTTTTTTAATTGAAATTTCGGAAGAAAATACCTTTCTATGTTATTATAATCAATTTCTGTTAATTTCAATGTTATTTGAAGGCTATGAGCTAAAATTTATTGCGACCCACCCTCTGAGCGATATAATGATAAATCGCATAAAAGCACTTGACCCGCGACCAAATATGGCCCTGGGGTTATCTGATGCGGCCTGCCCTCCTCAAACCTAATTTTCTAAAAATGAACTTAGCGACACATTTACAGATCGCTTGTGTCCCGTGGTACAATTCCAGAACATTTAAGCGGCCCGTGGCACATTTTCAGATCACTTAAATGATCCGGGACACAGTTCCAGAACACTTAAGCGATCCGTGACATATTTAGAGATCCTTTGTGGCACAGTTTTAGAGCACTTAAGCGGTCCCCAGTGCGGTTCTACATCACCCAAGTTACCCACGGAACATTCCCAGATTATTTAAGTGATCCGTGGCATAATTACGGATCACTTGAGTGATGCGTGGCACAGTTCCAGAGCACTTAAGTGGCCCGGAAACATTTTCGAGCACTTGAAGGAACCGTGAAACATTTAGATATCATTAAAGTGGCTCTGTAGGGGACTTATCAATAAGTAGAATGTTACTTGAAGTGCCCACCAACTATCGAAAGGTTTGTCTCGTTTTTGTCCCACCGAGTATGATGCCATTAAGAATATTTCATATTTTCATAAAGGGTGGATGATAACGTAAGCATTATCCAACCCTCCCCCCCCACCTTGTCATCAAAAGTCAGCAAATCGGAAACCCCCTCCCCCATCGATGATGACGTAATGCTTGAACGGCCCCTAAGATTAAAAAGGGTAGACTTTTAAAAATGGTCACAAGTCGAAAGTTGAATAGGTTTCTGCTGAATTCACGAAAAAAACAGACGATTAAACGTCCAATAATCCCGCTAACATCTACATTTATACTAACTACTAGCTACAATACCCGGCGCTGCCCGGGTTTTTTTCAATGAGGCTTTTTTGGATCACGTGATATCTCCCTCTCTTTTTCTTGAGGGACATACAAACCGTGTCCAAGTTAACCAATATGGCGACCTGCGCGATTCATGAAATAAACAAATCTAGATTTACACAGAAACGTAGAAATGAATATATATTTTTCGTTTTTTTAAGGGGAGCTAAGTATTTCGATTTCCCCCCCCCCCCCCGAACTTCCAGTAATCCATCTGTCTGTTCCAGCTTCCAAAAATTCTTAGTTAAAGCTGTGGAATTTTTTCGATGCACTTTTCACGGGCTCATAACTAATTGTAAAATATCCTAATCCACATGAATTTATGCAAATAAATATCAAAAGAGACAATATGGAGACATTAATTTTCATACTTGAGAAGATATAAATGAAATCAATGATATTGCTCGAATATCCAACTCAAAAGTATAGGTTTGGCTAATTACTTCATATTTAATCTCCTGGGCTTCGTATATCTCTAAGCGAACTGAATATTTCAAAAATCGAGAAGTCAATACAATTTTTAAAATTATTGATGGGGCGGAAAATCCTACGAATTTCCGCATTTCTACAGTGAAATCGACAATTTTAGCACTGATTTCTTTGAGGATCACCCTTTTCCTGACTCTCAAAGCGATGCTGATGATGATTATGACGTCTATTCAAAAAGCCTCATTACTGAGAGTATTGAAAATGTGGCAAACCATTATAAAGGCATAAACTATTATACATATACTAACAGGATTAAAGAAGTGAGAAACCGTTGTAAAGGCATATACACGTCTGAAACGCATTGCTACGGAACCACGGTAACCAAAGTAAACGTTCGGAAAGTGATTGTTGAGGCCCAAAAACCATTGTTGCCGGACAGTTTTTTGCCAGTTCAGGGCATTTGCCCTAGTCTGACGAAATTTTAAAGTAGCCTATCGCTCAAATAGAAGGTGTTCCGTACCAACTGAAAATAATAAATCGGAAACTTTGAGAAATAATGGTGTAGATTAGCTTATGCGTAACCATATCCACCATTACCGAGCACAGTGACGTCAGCATTATCGGTTGATGAACCCGCCCATATCTTTAGACGGTATAGTATTTTGATCTCTGATGAATGACGACAATCGATGCCTGATGACGCATTTCAAAAAATGGAGTTTGTAGAAGTGTACAAGTTATACGTTAATCGAGACGGTACCCAATCGTCGGAAATATATATTCACAGTGGTCACATTCTTTCTTTGTATGCACTTAATTTTTTTTTTGTTTTGATTTAGACTCTGCCACGAAGCCGGCTAGAAGGCAGCTCACCAACGGGATAAGTCAATAATTTCGGTGCTATTCCTTGCTTTGTTACGTGAACATTATCATCATATCTAATTTCAAGTTTCTAGGGCTGCTAGAAGTGCGTCAGACTGTTAGGCCCGTGATATACATGCTACTTAGTAGCACGAAAGCATGACACTTTCAAGCATTTGCTGCCAATGAGATTATTGGTAACATTCGTACAAATATTACCAATAATCTCATTGGCAGCAAATGCTTGAAAGTGGCATGTTTTCGGACTAAATAGTAGCATGTTCATCACGGGGCTTGATGACCGATGAGTGAATGAGTCTACAAAATAAAAACAAAAATTTGAGTTCAAACATATCTTATGAACTAGAAATGGGGAAGTTCAGTCCAGTTTGTATGAAATACTCTAGATGGGGGGGGGGGGGGCAAACTTCTCACTGTTCAAATACAAATACAACGCCACAACAGGCAAAATGCCCAACGAGGTGGCTAATAAAAAGATGCCCATAAAAATATGGATGTCATATATTTAAAAAATATAGCAACCCAATTAAGAATGCAATTAACAAAAATTATAATCAATATATACACATGATAAAATACTATACAATGCCCATAAAGAATACTTATGGTTGTCTTATTCTAAGAATGGATGGCTTCTCGATTTACCCCAACATGTTTATCGTATTTCTTTTTAAACGTGTCAATTGTGTTACAATTTACTACCTCCGGGGGTAAGCTATTCCATTTATTGACAACCCCATTAGAAAAAAATTCCCTGCGACACCATAACCTTGCTTTGTCCCTCACCAATCGATACTGGTGTCCCCTTGTAAAAGCAGTCGATTGGCGGTGTACTAAAAGTTCATGGTCCATCCTATCCATCCCATTGAAAATTTTGAACACTTCGATCATATCTCCTCGACACCTGCGTTCATCCAATGTAAACATATTCAAAAATTGATGTCTCTCTTCATAACTCAAGCCCTGAGTGCCAATACGGACACGCATAGCTCTTCTCTGTACCCCTTCAACCAAGTATGTGTCCCTCTGTAGGTATGGTCTCCAAAACCTTACAGCATACCCCAGTCCAGGACGAACTAAGCCTCGAAAAAGCGGAAGAATGACTTTAGGAGAACGCGAAGAGACATTTTTGAAAATGAGACCAAGCATTCTATTCGATTTTTTGACCACCGCTGAACAATGTTCAGAAAACCCAAGTCGCTCGTCAATGAGAATTCCCAAATCGGTGACCCTAGTTGCATCCGGGATAGTGACACCATTCAACTCGTAAGAGAACCGTGGGTTGTTCGAACCAAAATGAGCGACCATGCACTTATCAACGCTAAACGTCATGCTCCATTCATTTGCCCATGCTGCAATCCTGTTTAAGTTGGTCTGGAGCAACTCCCTATCGCTTTCATTCCCGATTACCCCCATTAGCTTCACATCATCTGCGAATTTGCTAGTAATCCCATCGGTACCCTGATCGAGTTTGTCGATAAAAAGTGAAAAAAGTATGGGGCCAAGGATACTTCCTTGAGGAACTCCACTTGTGACGTCTGTCCAACCAGAGAATTCCCCGTTCACCATAACTCGTTGCGACCTATCTCTTAACCACGATTCTATCCAATTCAGCAAGTTACCCTCAATTCCAGTCTCGCGTAAACGCTTCAAGAGTTTACCATGTTGAACCCGATCGAATGCCTTCTGGAAATCAAGGTAAACAACATCTACATTTTTGCTCTCACCCAAAGCCTTAGTCACGTGATCATAGAAGCAAATTAGTTTAGTTACACATGACTTCTCCTTCCTGAAGCCATGCTGATTATCCGACAATACATTATTCTCGTCTATCCACTTCACAAACTGGGATAGATATCATCTGGTCCTGGTGCTTTGCTTGCACATACATTTCTTAGAAGATTTAGGACCTCCACGTCTTCTAATTGAATATCGTTGAGGGTTTTATTACCCCATGCAACACCCGTATATCGAATATCATTATCTCCATTAAAAACCGACGCGAAAAAGTCATGGAAAGCACTACACATGCCTACATTGCTCTCTACCCTAGAGCCTCCTATCGAGAGGGGGGCCAACTGTCCCCTTACATCCATTATTGACGTATCGAAAAAATGATTTTGGGTCAGAGCCAATGTTATCTGCCAACCTAGATTCAACTTCCTTTTTACTATCCCTTATCGCTTTCTTCAACAGTCTTTTTTATCAGTAAACAATGATAGGTCACCTTGTCCACTTTTATACTCTCTGAATGGTCTTTTCTTATCAAGATAAAGGTTCCGCACGCTATCCGTGAAACATAGAGGGTGCGATGTACAAACACGCTTTTTTCGAACAAAGGGTATGATGTCATGCAAAACAGAGGACAGCTTCGCACTAAATTCTTCCCATTGACTTACCACCCCTACTGATTCCAACCGGTCTTTGAAAACTTCCGCTAACCTTCTTCTCAAAACATCAAAGTTAGTTCTCCGAAAACAAGGAACCAGTCTTTTGTTATCAACCTTACCCGAGGAAAAGTTAGTGAAATCTGACGATACGATGATCACTGGAAAAAACACTCTTCCCCCCACCGAAACATGTTCAACCAGATCCTCAGAACTAGTAAGAACTAAATCCAAAATAGCCGTACCCCTAGTTGCTTCTGATACAAAAATTTTCGAGCACCAACTTAAGAAAGTCTCTTTCATACTGATTTCCAGATGAAAGGTTCTCCCAATCAATACCTGGGTAATTGAAATCCCCTAGTATGAGAACCCTCTTTCGCTTACACATGTAGGAAATTTCATCGTGCAATTTGGCGATGTAGTTTTGATCCCTATTCGGTGGTTTGTAACAAGCCCCAACAATAAGTTTATGACGTCTTTTGTTGTCAAGCTCAACCCATACAGTTTCAATATCACTTCTCTTCACGTTACACTCTCTAGCCTTCAAACAGGTTTTCACGTATATCACCACTCCACCCCCTTTCCTATCAGATCTATTTCTCAAAAAAGTATCGTATCTTGAGATATGTAAGAAAGATTCGACCCCATCGTTTGGCCAAGAATCTGTAATGGCTATAAGATCCAGGCCCTCAACAACTATCATAGTTTCTAAAAAATATTTCTTATTACCCAAGCTCCTGGCATTTATTAGCACACATTTTAATTTGCCCGGTGATTTAGTGTCAATCGAGAAGCCATCCAAGTCAGAGGTGGGTAATTCCCCGTCAGTACTGTTGTGATTATCATTAACTAACCCGCATTCCCGACTAAGTGGTCTGGGAGTAAAAAACCTGACCTAAGACTATCGTAAACCTCCCAGACCCCCCTCATATTTAGATGGATCCCCTCCGAACGAAGCCACCTATCGGTAAATGCGGGAAGCTCCAAGAACGTGACCCCAAGTGAGGAGTAAATGTCCTTCATGCCTATATTGAATAGGATCTTACTCCTATATCCCCTACTACCCCTTGGCAGCACTGGAATCACTGCCACATCTGAACCCCCCCCCCCCCCCAGCGGATAATAGTAAATCCCGGTACTCTGACAGAGACTCACTAATATTTGCTCCTACCTGATTCGTTCCTATCCACAGTATCACTTGCAAGGGCAACTTTCGGCGATTCGGCGATGAAAAATGTCTCGAACGTTGCCAATCTTCCCCCCAGGCACACAACAACAGCGCTCGAAACTCCGAAAATCCCAACACACTCGGTTCCCCAGTTCCCTAACCATAGAATCGCCGATGATTAAACCCCTATTACTATCCCCCGCTACCTCATCCACGACCACCCATTCGCCCTCTAAACTGTCGTTGTTCGTGGAGATCGGTCGTCGAGCCACCTGTTGATGAAGAAGCAGAGGCTCCGTTATAACCGGGGCCCTCTAGCACTCTAACCTTTTCCCGTAAAGCTTCGACCTCGAGTTTCAGCCTTGTCCTATCCAAGCACCCTTTGCAATTCAAACTGCCAGCAACTATACCTCTAGACCAAGGAAACCTCCCGTCACAGGTTCTACACAACACTAGTCGAGGTCGAGGCATACTAACACCATTGCTAAAGCTAGATAATAATAATAATAATTAAAAATAGGAAAATGAGAAACTTTTACAGGAAATTAAAATAATGTAATATACATTACTATGCAAAATATACGTAAGAGATTGTACGAAAAAATTACGAAAAATAGAATGCTCAACACTAAATCACAAAGAATAAAATCAATATGTAAATAAAGAATGCAACACACTCTAAAAAAAGTATTAAGCTACAAAGTACAATTTTTACTTATTAGAATCAGCTAACTATCTCAAATCACACTAACACTACAACTATAGGCCCAAGTGAAGGAAAAACAAAGTTATTGAGAGAACCTGGGAAAAAGTATACACTGTTTGCTAACCCTAACGTCCAAAAAACCTACGAATTTATATCAAAGAAGCGAGAAAACACAAACCTGGCGAAAATACAATGAAAATGAAATGCGAATGAGGAAAAAAAAATTTAAGTCGATCGAAAATACACAACGGAAATTTAAAAAAAATTATAGCAATATAATCAAAAAACGCCACTTATCTCACAATCCAACGTGTGCTAGAAAAAAAAGAAAAACGCCGCAGAATATGACCCAAAAATAAACAACACGCTAAGTAAAGCTCACGAGAACGAAGAAAAACACAAGAGCCAACATACTGGCCAATTGCAGCGTCACGGATCGCACTAGGGACAACACTACGGCGTATAACGCGAACGAGTAAAATGATCCAGAAAACTCAGATTTGTATTAATATGCAGAATTACGGGCAATTTAGCCATTACAAATGCCACTTCTTCATAAACTGAAACATATCCATTGCTCATCTAGTTCCCAGCTAGTAGATGCAATGCATCTGAAATTAGTTTCTTTTGCAAATTAGTCATTCAATTACATCCATACTTTGAATTTTAGACAAAACATTTTTCCTACATTTTTCGACAATTATTTTTATCCCTTTCCCCTTGGAAACGCCTAACTTTTTATCTTTTGCTCCCAACACAAGATGGAGTTGATGTCAACTTTCGCTTTTCTTTTCTTGTGTATTTCTTATTATTATTATGTCTCTCTCCCTCTCGAAGGGGAGAAATGTGTAATAGTGTATGTAACAACCCTCCAGTGGGAGGTTGTCTTATGTTAGTCCCCTGCGTGTTATTGCGCGCATTATTGAATCACCCTTCTCACAGAATTAAAATTTGTTGAGTTTAAAAACACAGGTGTGTGTTTGAGTTCATGGTATTGACCATGGCCGTTGGTCCGTCATCGCAGGAGCACCAGTGAACCTATAGATTGATATTTGATTAGTGAATCGAGCATCAGTGAACCTATAGATTGATAGTTGATTAGTGAATCAGCTCAACTTTGGATACTCAACTTTTCTACACAAGAAACTGTAAGTAGAATTTCACCAAATTCATATTTCGATTCGCACGATGGCGAATTTAACTGTGTTGAGTCGACGTAAGGGCAACGTCAAGGCCCAAATCACCAGACTTGATAAATTCTTGTCAGATAATGAAAGTGCTAGTGAGGCAGTAATTAAATGCAGAAAAGAAACATTAAACACGACAAAAAACAGTTTTGAAGAGTTGAAATTGAAATATTATGAAGTGTTAAAAAATGATGAATTCGAAGTTCTAAATTTAGAGCTCTGTGAAATTGAAGAAAAATTAGAGGACATTGAAATCCGTTTGAGTTTGTTAAGTTTCGTTCCCAGTAAAATCGAAACTAATACTTCTAAGCAAAACGTAAAACTGCCAGAAATTCCCCTGCCACAATTTAGTGGTAAATATGAAGAGTGGACCTTGTTCAAAAATCAATTCAATTCTCTGATCACCGAAAATATTAACCTTTCCGATGTACAAAAACTGTATTATTTACAAGCTGCCTTGAAAGGTGAAGCTAGACAAGTCCAAAGCATTGAAGACACCTTCGATTCGTTATTCTCTGCACTAGAGAAACGGTTTGAAAACAAACGTTTGATTGTTGATACGCATATCAATGCATTAATTTCAATCCCTAAAATCACCCAAGAGTCGGCTAAAGATTTGAGAGCCTTGCTAGACAACGTTCTAAAGCACCTGAGAGCATTAAACATTTCAAATCTTAAGACAGATGCTCTGAGTGAAGTAATATTATCCAATTTAATTCTCAGAAAATTGGACAGAGAAACAAGAAAACAATTTGAAATGACCCTAGAATCTACAGAAATTCCTAGTTGGGACAGTTTGATTTCATTTTTGGAAAGCAGATGTCAGTTTTTGGAAGGTGTCACGCGAACTATTCCCGTCCGTGAGCCTCACAATTCACCTATAAATAAATCGAGGACCTTTGCTGTAAAATCCTCTAACTACGGGAAATCATGTCCTGTATGCAAATTAGAACACTCCATATATAATTGTTCTGAGTTTCATAAGCTAAGCACAAATGAGAGGCAAAATATAGTGAAAAAGAAACACCTGTGTTTCAATTGTTTAAATGACTCCCATACAGTAAATGAATGTATGTCCAAGGGCTGTAACATCTGTGGTTACAAACATCACACCCTCCTTCACAGAGTTAAAAGAAATGACTTATTAGAAGACAAAACAAAAAAAGAAGGAAAGTCGCCTCCGCAAGCATCAAACGTACTCCCGCTTGCTGATAAACAATACGATGAGATGGGGGAAGTCAGTCACACATCGTCCCTCATAAACAGCACTCGTCGACAAGTGACAAATAACTACGTTCTCCTGGCTACTGCAGTGGTATACGTGAGGGATTCACGAGGTTGTTTCCAACCATGTAGAGCGCTGTTGGATAGTGCATCGCAGTCAAGCTTTGTCACTACCGAATGCGCAAAGAGACTTGGGCTGAAAAGAAATAAAACTTTCGTCTCTGTGTCTGGGTTGAGCGGCTTACCAGTAAACATAAACCAGAAACTGCATGTGGTAATTTCATCTTCAGATGACAAGTTTAGGCGCTCGTTGGAGTTGCTAATAGTTCCGAAAGTGATGGGTTTCAGTCCTTCCAGATATATCAACAAATCTGAAGTTTCCCCTCCAGAGAATATACGGCTAGCAGATCCCGACTTTAATGTTCCGAATAGAATCGACATTTTATTGGGTGCCGAAATATTCTTTGAGATTTTATGCGAACATCGGATTACCACATCTAAAATATCGTTGCAAGAAACTGTTTTTGGTTGGATAGTTTGCGGTGCGGTGCAAAACCAAACCGAAAGTAATGTGCGATATTGTCACTTATCAAATGAATTAGAACATTTAGATAACACCTTGAAAAGATTCTGGGACTTAGAATCCGTAAACGAAAACAAGCTTATTGAAAGTACTGAGGCATTTCTTTGTGAAAAGCATTTTTGTGAGACTCATTCCAGAAATGAGGCAGGTAGATATGTAGTGCAACTACCTCTTAAATCAGATCAAACACATTTGGGAGATTCTTTGGCCATGGCTAGTAGAAGATTGAACGCAACGTGCAAACGACTAGACAAGGATGGAGATACGAAAAAGCTTTACGTGTCCTTCATGAAGGAGTATGAGGATTTGGGACACATGGAAGAACTCACCTCTGTTGCAGTTGATTACAACACCTACTATATGCCACATCATGGCGTTCACCGACCTGATAGTGCGAGTACAAAACTTCGCGTTGTCTTTGATGCATCCGCCGTATCTTCTTCAGGGGTGTCTCTTAACCATTTGCTCATGAATGGTGGAACCATTCAACAGGATTTATTCCCAATTATGATAAGATTTCGTCAACATAGATATGCTTTCACCGCCGACATTGTAAAAAATGTATAGGCAAATTCTGGTTGAATCCAGCCATTGTGATTTGCAGAGAATCGTGTGGAAAGAAAATCTGAACGATCCTGTTAAGGTGTTTAGATTATTGACTGTCACCTACGGTACAGCTTGCGCTCCGTATTTAGCTACACGTGTGCTGAAACAACTTGCGCTAGACGAACAATCTCGATTTCCTTATGCGTCCAAGATTGCACTCTCGGACTTTTATGTGGATGACATCTTGTCTGGTGCACATGAACTACATGACGCTCTAGAGCTTCAGCGTCAATTGATACAGATGCTCCAAACTTGTGGAATGACACTTCACAAGTGGTGTTCCAATTCGACACTGCTAAACGCAGTCAACCATGGCGAGAATGGATACAGTTTTGATGCCAAGGACAATGTCACTGTGAAAACGTTGGGCTTGGCTTGGAATCCCCAAAAGGACTATTTCACGTTCAAGGTAAGCTCAAACCTATCTTCCGATTACACCAAACGCACCGTTCTCTCGGATATAGCGAGACTGTTTGACCCATTGGGATTGCTAGGGCCTATCATAGTTAAGGCAAAAATATTCATGCAGCGTTTGTGGCTGTTGAAATTGGACTGGAATAATACGCTTCCAAAAAAGGAAGCAACCGAATGGTGCAAGTTTATTACTGCCCTGCATGTTGTTAATGATGTATGCATTGATCGTTATTGCTTATCTGGTGAAGGTCGATCAATTGAAATACATGGATTCGCCGATGCTTCTTCTGAGGCTTATGGCGCAGCAGTTTACGTGCGGTGTCTTTCTGAAAATGTGTACAGATTTAAGCTTTTGTGTAGTAAGTCAAGAGTGGCTCCACTCAAGGTGACTACTATACCTCGTTTAGAATTGTGTGCAGCAGTGCTGCTGTCCAAGTTGATCAGTAAAGTCGTAGAATCTCTAAGATTAGACCTTAAGAAAATTATTTTGTGGTCAGATTCAAAAATTGTTCTGACATGGATAAACACCTCACCTCATTTGTTGAAAACTTTTGTAGCCAATAGAGTGGCAGTTATTCAGGAAATAACTAGTGGGTATAAGTGGTACCACGTTAGATCCGAAGACAATCCAGCAGATCTGGTGTCACGTGGTTTGTCTCCTGACAAACTAATCCACAACGAATTGTGGTGGAGCGGTCCTGATTATTTGAGATCAGAACTTAGTTTTGATTTGGATCCGCCTACGTTGGCAGCAGAGGATGAGACATTTGCGAGTGAATTCAAGAAATCCGTTGAACATTCATTGGTAGCAAGTGTTGATGATGTTATAACACCCATAATAACGAAAGCCAGCAGATACACAGCCATCATTAAAATAGTTGCTTACATGCTTAGATTTTGTTCTAATGCCAGATCTAAGACAGATAAAAAATCAGGTCCACTCACTGCCCAAGAACTTGACGTGGCAAGAATAAAAATAATCCAGATAGTCCAAAGGGAATTCAGTGAGGAATTGAGGAACTTGAAGCAAGGGGCTCAAGTCTTCACTAAAAGCAAATTGAAAAATCTCAATCCCTTCATCGATCAGAAAGGATTGCTTCGCGTTGGAGGTCGCATAAATGAAGCAGACATTTCGTACAATCAAAAACACCAGATAATTCTACCAGCCAAACACCGACTAACGAGACTGATTTTCGAATACTATCACCGTAAACACCTGCATGTAGGTTCTCAAACCTTACTGCATCTCGTTCGCCAAACTTTTTGGGTTGTTGGTGCAAGAAACCTTGCAAGAAAAATAGTTCATGAGTGTGTAACATGCTTCCGTGCACAACCGACCACTCTTGAGCAAATAATGGGCAACTTGCCTAAGGAAAGAGTAAACAGAACTTTTCCATTCAACGTTTGTGGAGTAGATTTTTGTGGCCCATTCTACGTAAAATTCAAGGGTCAGAGAAGGGGCCAATTGCATAAAATATATGTTGCTTTATTCGTGTGTTTCGTGACTAAAGCAATCCACCTAGAATTCGTGTCAGATTTGACAGCAGACGCATTTATTGCATGTCTAAAGAGGTTTTTTGCTAGACGTGGGAAATGCTCATCAATATTCAGTGACAATGGCACTAATTTCGTCGGTGCCAACACAGAGTTGAAACGTCTTCATCAGATGGTTGTGAAACCTGATGAATCTGTGGCTAATTTTTTCGCCTTCGAGGAAATCACATGGAATTTCCTACCTCCAAGAGCTCCAAATTTTGGAGGCTTGTGGGAAACTGGTGTCAAGTCCTTCAAGCACCATTTCAAAAGAACTGTTGGGTCTTCCAAACTCACGTTGGAAGAGGTTCCAGACTGTTATGACCCAAATTGAAGGAATTTTGAACTCCAGACCAATTACACCTCTATCGCCAGACATCAATGACTTTGAGGTCCTAACACCAGCTCACTTTTTGATTGGACGATCGCTTAACACCGTTGTTGAGCCTGACCTGTGCCACCTTGGTGATAACCGACTATCTCGATGGCAGCTCACAACACGATTCGTTCAGACCATCTGGAAGCGTTGGCAGATGGACTACCTAAGTTCGCTCCAGCAACGAAATAAGTGGCACTTCTCAAAATCTAATGTGCAACCAGGTGCCATGGTGATTGTCAAGGAAGATAACGTGCCGCCGTGTAACTGGTTACTTGGAAGAATCGAAGAAATCATTCCAGGTCCAGATCACAAGGTTCGCGTTGTGACTGTACGAACTAAAAATGGACTAATCAAACGATCCATAGCAAAAATTTGTTTGCTCCCGCTTCAAGAGAAATGAAGTGACTTAGTCTTCATGTAATTTTTTATCTAGTGTTTGTGTTTATCATATTTAATCGGATATATCTTAGTATTTTCATTTTTGCATTTTAGCTGCATAATTTCATTGCATATGATAATGATGTTTTTTTTAAGCTTTTCAGAATGGATATTAATTTGAATTGACTGTACATATGTTTGTTGCATTTTTAATCAATTGCAACGCGTGTTTGATTACAGCAGTTATGTGTTTAGATTTGTTTCAGTTCATTTTGATGCTTAAGATAGGATATGCCTGCACAAGTAAGATGCATTTATCTTGCAAATGTATTATTACCATTATAGTTATATGCTCATGATTCTTCATAATTATTTTTACAATATGTATTGTGTACAAGTTTTGATTTCAAGCATTTTTTAATTTCTTTTGTATTGTGTTAAATTGATATTGGTTGTAATTAGCATTACAACGCCGGGCGGGATGGAAACGCCTAACTTTTTATCTTTTGCTCCCAACACAAGATGGAGTTGATGTCAACTTTCGCTTTTCTTTTCTTGTGTATTTCTTATTATTATTATGTCTCTCTCCCTCTCGAAGGGGAGAAATGTGTAATAGTGTATGTAACAACCCTCCAGTGGGAGGTTGTCTTATGTTAGTCCCCTGCGTGTTATTGCGCGCATTATTGAATCACCCTTCTCACAGAATTAAAATTTGTTGAGTTTAAAAACACAGGTGTGTGTTTGAGTTCATGGTATTGACCACCCCTGATTTGGGAACTGGTGAAGCCACACCGGTCAAATAGGCGATCAAGAAATTGATTCACGCATCGGTGGACTTTGAGAGAAGTTCTATTATTGGGATGGAAAGCGCACTGAAAGCCAGTCGAGTGGATAGTATTTACTATCTTAAATGGGTAAACCCATTTTTTATATTTTTTTGCCCTTAGGAATCACTTGGATCTATGTAGCCCAGTCCATTGTAATTTCGAGGTGTCATTGTGAGTTAGCATCCACTTCGAAAAGTTTCATCACTATGAGTGGAACACCAAATATGCATTCAGCTACAAATACCGAAGTCATGAAAAAGCAACCTGCTCAACGAAATGGCGGAAAGAAATGCTGCAGAAATGCTCATAACAAACTTTAAGAGTAATAGGTGTGCACGAAAACGTAGTGTGATGAGAAAATTGCTAATTAGCTGGTTTGCAGTTAAAAATGATGGATCCGATACAAAGGCATGTATCGGTAACCATCTCTAACTGGAGTCGCTCTTACTCACTACGTTCTTTTATACGAATATAGTCTTGTTTTAATTTTACTGAAATAACTGAGTGTCCAGTATGTTATAAAGGTTGTTCCAGTTCTTAAGGCCCGTTTACACGCGGTAAGTGATTTAGTGGTAACTAAATTTTAAGTTGCCAAATACGATACAATGTATGCAGACGATAAGGGCCGTTTACGGGGATTTAGTTGGCAAGTGCGCAAGTGGATATGTGAAATAAAAACAGTTCTAGTTTTTCCGGTTAAGTAGACTTATGCGCCAGTGGGCGTGACCTGCCGCTCTGGAGAGGTCCTTTTGCTCTGTCACGGAGGGGTTTATTTTGATCTCAAGCGTGAACCTGTTCATGCTCCGTCGTCTCCTGAAGTTTCGCTTGAATTCCGCGGAAATATTGGATGGTGAGGTGGCCAGAGGACACAACCTTCAAATTTGTTGAAAAATATCTTCGTCATGGACGTTTGTTGAACTAAAGAAATGAAAACTACATTAATAAACAAGCTAAAAATTAATCACTGTTGGAAATAGTAGCTGTGGAATATTCGGTCGACGTGATGCCAGGAGTTGAAAAAAAAAAAAAATTGAAGATTCAAAAATATATCGGATGTGGAAGATTTCTTATATATTAAAAACTGGACGGGGATATTTCTCTCATCCAGAAGGAATTTGCTGCCATCTATTGTAAAAATACATAATTAAATATTTAACAAAAATAGTATATGCATTAAAATGCATCTTACTATTATTCTCCCGCAAATTGCGACTCTCTCCCTCCGTTGATTCTAGTTCAGTGTTTCCCAAAGTGGGCAATATCGCCCCCTGCTGGACGATGGAATGGTCCAATGGGGCGATAGAACCTACTGATTTAACATAGGATCCTATGGGCTTACTTGAGTTGGGGGGGGGGTGGGTGATGAGAGGAAAAAATTTTTGATGAAGGGGGGCGATGGAACAAAAAGTTTGGGAGACTATGTTCTAGTTGAACGTAGCGCTAGCCTCCTTAAAATTTATCCACTGAGCATCTACTAAACCACTTACGTGTGGACACTTTTCAGAACAATCTGTAAGTTAAAATTTAGTTACCAAATAAATCACTTACCGCGTGTAAACGGGCCTTTATTTCGTCTAAATCGGTCAAATAGAACCGAAGATAAGCTGATTCCGCGCAGCATACGAATCGTTCGTTTGTGCCAAGATGGCAGCGACTCACTTGTGCATTGATTTTCATGCCTCTTGCAAGAAGCAACTACGGCATTGCTGTCTGGTTAACTTCTACGTGTACGCTAAATATTTCAGCGAACCATGAGTTTTAACGCCTGCGTCAGCAGCTCCTGGCAACTGAAGTGTCCCAGGAGTACAAAAGTGATTTCATCGACGATTCTAATTACCAACGTTCTCAGCTGATGGACGCCTTGGACCTGCCTGGGTACCTGGAGCAACTTTAAACTCGAAATGAGGTCCAGCTAGCTAAGGGCCCTTACGCGTATGATGCTGCCATGCGCATCTGAACTCTACTTACTGATCCGCGCAAGGACTCCGTCGGCAGATCACGCCATTGACTTCCTGTAAGCGATCATCCCATGCTATAGAAAGTGCTGAAGGAGGTCATTGACGCTACAGCTAATTGCGACGAAGATGATCTGTTCCGGAAAGCTTCGACATAAGGTCCCGCTTGGTGATCAAGAGAACATTAAGCGACATCTGCTTGACATCGTTACCGAAATACACTGCTCAAAACAATTAGGGGAGCAAGCAAAAAAGTGAAGAAAACTGTGCGAGACAGCCACGTATTGGCATACAATGGATAGTACACGCGTATCAATGCGCAATACAGAAAAAAGACGTAAAAAAATTTGGAATTAAGCTTTAATTCTTTGAAAATATGGAAAAAAGATGATTTAGGGCAGCAATTTGGTTACATGTAAACGATAAAAAAAAGTACTGTTTAGACATGATGCATGAGTTTTAATAGGGCTTGTGGTCTCCTCGAACAGCTAAGACTGCTGCACACCTGTTTGCCATGGATGCGATGAGGTTATCGATCAGACTTTGGGGAATACTGTTCCACTCCTCAAGAAGTGCAATCTGCAAGTCTCGGACAGTAACAGGCGGCCTTGGTCGCGCAGCAATGCGTCGTCCATGCGTCGAGCATGTCCCAAACATGCTCGATTGGATTCAGGTCAGGAGAGCACGCTGGCCATTCCATACGCTGTATTGTTTCAGCTTCAAGCATGTTCTCCACCAGACGAGTTCTATGCGGTCGGGCATTATCATCCTGGAAAACAAAGGAATCTCCAATGGCTCCAGCGTAAGGGATGACATGAGGTCGCAGTATCTCTTCTGCATACCTTCGGGCCGTCAAAGTGCCGATTATGAAATTGTGGTGCCGCGCTATGACTCTGATGCTGAATTTTCAGCTTCTGCGGCTGCAGTATATCAAGACGTACAGTACATTCCGAATGATATGTACGTCCGCACGTCCGCCTATGCTGATTCCACCCCATACCATCCAACCAGCTCGTCTGTATTGTGACCTTTCACGACAGCACTTGGCTCCAATCATGTTGCTCCCAATCTCGATGTTCAGCAGCTCATCTTCTTCGGGCCGCACGGTGGCGTGGGGTCAACGGAATGCAGACCATTGGCCTACGTGCATAGAGCCCTCCCTCATGAAGCCGATTACGTACTTTTTTTCTGGACACCCTTCGTCCTGTTGCCAAGAGCAACCGTCTTTGCAGCTGCGTAGCATTCTCTGTTCTGTTTCGACGGGCTGTTAACCGTACATACCGGTCATCAGTTGCTGTAGTGGCGCGTGGCCGACCTTGCCCTGGTTGACATCTAACATTTCCTGTTTCTTGGAATCGATTCCACAGCCTTGCAACAACAACACTTCTGGCGACTCCAACAGCGTCCGCGACACTACGTTGTGTTTGCCCGAATTCCAGTCTGCCTATAACACGCCATGCCATGGATTCCGGTAAATCATGTTGTTGAGACATCCTCAAGTCACCTTGTCTCAAAAAAAAAATACTGCGCAATCGAATTTCACAGTTACGGCAGTAAAACAGACGTTCCTGCAACATCCCGATTTCTGCCCTTATCTCCTTTTTCTGGTTTTTGACGTCATGAACTTTGATTTGCATATGAAGTTTTCTTCTTCCGTTTCCTGCGAGGCTTTAAATTATGGATGATTCATTTTATGTTATTTATCGGTATACATCTTTGCGTAATTTTGTTAAAACCATGTGCTCCCCTAATTGTTTTGAGCAGTGTAGTTCGCCCAGCGGACGCGGAATTGATCAGTTTGACGCATGCAGCTGCGCAGACAGATCCTTCACTATTATCTGGCCAATCGTCGAGGTGATCCACAAGCAATGATATGAACTTATCGGACTGATCTTCTACCCCTACGGCGGAGGAGTATGCAAGTTTACGGAGTCACTCTGGTATTGTTCAGCAGTCTCCTGACGAAAAAACAGGGGGATACTTCGATGCAGAATACTAGCCGGCTGCAATCCGAGACTGTATCTGGTGAGCCGAGTGATCAGGCGTTGGATTGGCGAGTGCACACGATAGTCAGATGCTGAACTGTCTTAAGGTACTGAAAGACGGGAATCCAAACCCGGGAGCAAAACAGCACTACTTAGAAACGACACATATCGGACAGTGGCCACACATATCGACAAAGAAAACCGATCGGCCGAAGACGCCACCAACCACGAAGACATCGACACAGACTAAACGTCTGATGCCCATGAATCGAATCGTTGTTCAGGATAAGCGTGCCTACTTGGACATGTCTACGCTTACTTTAGAAGACTTGCCTAAGGCAGGGCTATATGTAAAAGACGAGTGGCCACAACTGAAGCCACAGTGTCTTAATATGCAACATACAGCTGCTGTAAATCAAAAACAGACATTAGGAGTTACGCAAACTATCCAGAACGAGGAAATGACTGACCCCACAAAATATATAACTGTAGACCAATGGTGGCCGGCCCAAAAAATAATTCCATCAAAAAGGCGTCTAAAATGGTCAGATGTCGTCAAACGGCCAGCCAATAACGAAAAACTGGGACGGAAGATCATACGAAGTAGCATGGGCGGAGATACGGTGGGCGTGGAGGCATTGCTCCCCCCCCCCCCAGCGTCAAAGGTGGAGCCGACTGATCTAATGTATATATATATGTACATATGAATTGACATCATCGTGTCCCCCGAGACTTCAAAGTCTATCTCCGCCTATGCTAAGCAGCACCAATAATACACGTAAAAGAACAACACGACACCGCGACGATTATGAAACTCGGTGTCCTTATATACACATTACAACTGATGCAAGTCATTGAGACAGTCATTGAGAGACACGCAAATCAATCAGATCGCGGAAAAGACAGACCCTGCAACGTATATAACTGTGGACCAATGGTAGCCGGTGCAAGAAAAACCTCAATTAGAACGGCCTTTACAATGATCAGAAGTCGTCAAACGACCGGAACAATCACGAAAGTCAGTGCTCAGTCGCGCCAATCATACACGTAAGAGGGCATTACGACACCGCGACGATTATGAAATAGTGGTGCCGCGCTATGACTCTGATGCTGAGTTTTCAGCTTCTGCGGCTGCAGTATATCAAGACGTACAGTCCTTAGCAAGGAGACCGAGGTGGCGCAATCCAGCAATGCAACGCAACGACACTTCTCGCTTGGCGAACAATGCAGGCTTGGACACAGATTTCAATGCGGGGCATTCTTCCTCGGCTGCTCCCATCACGGTGGGTCAACCAAGGTCTCAACGGTCCTATCAGATGCGATGGTACATGCACGGGCACCCGGATGAGGAGCGTCCTATGAGGTATAATGATCGACACGCTACATATCACGGAGACTCTAATCTTGTACATTATTCAACAGCAACAACAACGACTTGTAATGGTCATTACTATATATTATAATGGTGACAACTCGGTAGGACAAGTTATCGGATGCGACGAGAACCGGACTTACGACAGGACGATTACACTACGGTTAAGTGTAGTTCCAGTGCAAAGGTCAAAGTCAAAAATCCTTGGAGAAGCCGCTATATCAACCAGATCGACGAGGTGCGGCCTTACCGGTATGAAGACACGACCTATCTGGGAATATACTCCCGTTGCCCGGGTTTTCTTCAATGAGGCTTTTTTGGATCACGTAATATCTCCCTTTCTTTGAGGTACATGCCAACCATTTCTAAGTTCACCAATATGGCGACTTCTTGCGCGACTCATGAAAGAAACAAATCTAGATTTAAAGAAACGTAAAAATATATATTTTTCTTTTTTTAAAGGGTGCTAGGTATTTCGATTCCCCTCTCTGAACTTCAAGTTATCCATGTCTGCCTGTTTCTGCTTCAAAAAATGCTTAATTAAAGCTGTGGAATTTTTTCGATGGACTTTTTACGGGCCCATAATTAATTTTAAAGCAACCTAAACTATATGAATTTATGCAGTTCAATATTAAAAGACAATACGGAGACATTAATTTTCATGCTTGAGAAGATATAAATAAAATGTTGAAATCAAATTCGAAAGTAGGTCGAAAATAGGCTAATTACTTCATATCTACTTTTCTGGGCTTCGTATATCTCTAAGCGAACTCAATATTTCAAAAATCGAGTATTGAATACAATTTTTTAAATTATTGATGTGACAGAAAACCCCACCAAATTTCCGCATTTCTACATTAAAATCGGTAATTTTAGCACTGATTTCTATGAGGATCACCCTTTTCCTGACTCTCAAAGCGATGCTCATGATGATTATGACGTCTATTCAAAAACCCTCATTACTGAGAGTAATGGAAATGTGGCAAACCATTATAAAGGCATAAACTATTACACATATGCATACTTTTATACGACTTTTATAATGAACTAGCTGATACCCGGCGACGTTGCCCGCCCCGTAAAAAATGTATATATGTATAGCTTATTAATTATTTCTTAATCAAAAAAATTCTGCATCAAGTAAGAAAAAATTACTTTTATTTTCAAATATTATAATTAAATACTTCAGGCAATTCGCTTGTGGATACAAAATATCTTTGGTTTTTCCATCTGGTGTGTAGATGTACAAATTTTTGGGATTACCAACACGCGAACAGGCAACGAAAAGCTGTCCGTGAGAAATACAGGGCTCAAATAGGTTGATACCTGCCATTGCTAACGACTGGCCTCGCGCTTTGTTGATTGCCATAGCAAAAGCTAAACGAATCGGGAACTGTAATCGCTGGAAAGTGAATGGCATTTCTTCAGTGATAATTGGGATGCGTGGAATGAAGACGTCTTCTCCTTTGGCACATACAGTTAGAATCGTTGCTTCAAGGATGTAATTGTGCAATTTTTTCACGCAGACTCTGGTGCCATTGCAGAGTCTCGGTGTCTCCAAATTTCTTAGAAGCATTATAGGTACTTCGACTTTGAGGGTCAAGTTGTGAGGTGGCACACCCGGAATATCCAAAGAGTTCAGAAATTCTGCAAGATATAGAACTGTCTGCGCTGAGTCTGTGAAAGTGTCAACCGATTTGTAAGATGTGGAGTCTCCTGGAATAATTTTTAGAATTTTTTCGTTGATCTTGTTCACACTGTCATTTTCCGGTGCCAGAATTACTCTCTCACAGTCACTCATGGTTTTGGTGATTTTGTTGAATGTTTGGGAAGACTTTGTCTCCAAGTTCTTGAACTGAGTTTAAAAACTGGTAAAATCCATTTGGGAACGTAATCAGTCCTTCTTGGGTCTACGGGAATTCTTCCATTGCCAAGTTTGATCAACTGATGTGAAAATGATAGCAGTGCCGGGTCATTTTGCAGTTGAACTCGCATGTTGGTGGACAATGATAATTTTTTAGCTTCGTGCCAGAGTGTTGATGTCCTAACGAACTCGAGGCGACCACCGATAGACAGCACCTTCACTTCAAACCCATCTCACTAATGGCAGTAAATTGCAATGTAGCGATACGGCCAGAGTTGATGTTTGGTGAAGTAGAGTGCTGATGATTTGAGGCAAGCATTGAGTTCATCAGCTGGCGTTGAACATTTTTATTCCCTGTTTTATCGTCGTAGTTGTTGTTCACTGTTGTTAGTGACGTCATATGTCCAGCTTCTGCAGCGAATATTATTCAAACTCCTTTTAAGCACTTTTTAAATTGAAACTATACCTCAACGATGGGTGGTTGATGAGATAAAGGCCACATTAGCACTTACAGGACACCCTGTATACATGCAAGCAAAAATATCTGGCGCTTCCCGGGTTTTTTTTAATTACTGGGAGGATTGGAAAAGTGACAAACCATTATAAAGGAATAAACTGTTATGATGGCAGCGTTAAAGATTTGACAAACCATTGTAAAGACATATACACGTCTGAAACGCATTGTTGGGAACCACGGCAACCAAAGTAAACGTTCCGAAAGTGATTGTTGAGGCCCCCAAAACCATTGTTGCCCGGCAGTTTTTCGCCCATTTCGGGCATTTGCCCAGCCCTGACGAACTTTTAAAGTAGCCTACGGTTCAATCCCGGACCTGTTTGGTATACATGCAAAATCTGGCGACGATCGGTCTAAAATTGTAGATTTGTATAGAGAACATACATACACACACAGAAAATCAATTTTATATATATAGATAGATATGGATTACATGTTAGCAAAAAAAAAAAAAAAAAATGTTTATCAAAAGTGGTGCGATTCATTCCACAAAAAGATCTCTAAAGGATATTATATCAGACAGCAAATGGAAAAGACGGTTTTGATTTTGTTCACAAAATTTAAGAAAGGCAATGAAAGAGATTGCATGACTGGGTGTACCGAAATACTTGCATCTAAATGTATTGTAAGCTGAACATGTCATTAGTACGTGAGCCCAGGTCTCAAATCATTGGCGTTACAATATATACACGATACCCGCGGAATGATTTCAAGGACTCTCCCGTTTATGAACAGCCTATTTGCACCAATACGAATTTGTATGAGAGTTCTTTTAAATTTAAGCGGAATATTGTAGTCAGTGAGGTAGCTTTCAAGACCAAAATTCATTTTAAGTTGTTTGTAGTGGGGTGAAAAGTTTGTGCTCTGAAAATTAGCCATGTCATTTTGCATGTTTTGGATGTTAATTGGGTTTAGAATGACAGGAATATAGTATTGGATCATAGTTGGGTCACTTGAGTACTTCAAAAAAACAATAACCACTGTTGTCAATTATTTTCCACAAATTTGCAAGCCAATTTTTTCGCTCCTACTCGCCTCGTATCTGTCACGAAGTTTTAAAAAGCATTGTTTTGGAAGCCTGTAGGTCGGTATTTTTTCGGTCCTGAGCCAGTAATGCAAAATAATAAGTGCTGAAATGTGTTGTTGCCCAAGTTCCACTCTGACCATATGTACCGGAGTTTTTCTATCTAAATGGAAGATTCTTTTGGTAAAGGAGGAGAAGATCGATTGAAGTTTTTCAAGATGAGAAGGGGACCAGGTCGCTGAACCATAAGAAAGTACGGAAAAAACAAGAGAGGAAAAGAGTTTGAATGCTACAGGGGGTGAGGACATTTTTGCCAGTTAAAATGGGTAAAACTGTATTTATTGATGATTTGGATTTTGACTGAAAAGTTAATTTTGCCAAATGAAAATAACCTAAAGAGGAAAATGGAACACCCAGATATGTGTAATTTGCGACTACCTCTAAAGGTAGACACTCAAAAGAAAATTTTTCAGATTTCTTGAGCTTACCTCCTCTCCTAAAAACCATAACTTTGGTTTTGACAGTATTAATTTTTTACGAGAGCAGAAATTTTCCAAAATTTTGATTTTTCTCTGCAGGTTCAAAGGTGAGTCCGCGAGGACGACCGTATCATTGGCGTAAAATAGACAATGTACAGAAGTTTCGGAGTGAATAAAAATTGGTTCAATATGCGATTCCTTCAGCAGTTTAACAAGATCGATTATGTCACTAGAAAAAAGAGCTGGCGATAAAATTTCCCCCTGCAGAACCCCACGAGTAATTTTTATACTATCAGTCAGGCCGAACGGGGCCCTGACCCTCAAAGTCGCCTTTTTGTATATGTCGTGAATCACAGCTATAAAATGTTTGCTTACACCCAAATTTTCTAACGTTTGGAAGAGAATATTGTGGTCAATGGAGTCAACAATCATTTTCAAGCATGAACCGTATCAAGAGTAAATTGAGAAGTCGTCTTATTGACGAGAACCTGGAATCGTGTCTAAAATTAAAAACAACATTAAACAAACTTGACTTACCTAAACTTTCCAAGGCGATGCAAGGCCATTGTTCACATTAGTGTTTGTCAATCATTGTCATGATTTAATTTTATGGATACGTTACAATTAAATTTTATCAATAAATAATATCGTTATTAAGTATGATATCGAGTTTTATTCAACGTACCTACAGTTAACTAAGACTTAAAACTTTGAGTAAAGTTTATTAAGTTAATTTTAGGGAACGTTGTGGAGTGAAAGAAGATGTAGTGTCGAGGATTGAGTAAGGTATGTTGAGAAGGTTTGAGCATATAGAAAAGATGAACGAAAGGAGAGATAGACGAAACATGTATACAAGACGAGTGTGGATGGGGTCGACCTGAGCGAGCGTACCTCAATCAGATCAAGGACGTTTTTAGCATTGGCCAGCTTAGGAGTACCCTAATTGAGTTGATAACAATGTACCTACTTATATAGTTTAAATTTAAGAAATTTGGCTCTCAAAAGAAATTTCAATCGTTGTACTGTTGAATTTGGCTCTGTTGACTAATGAGTTTGCCGACCACTGCTCTAGGACAAAGCAGTGCAACTTTAGTAACGTTTCCAAGCAATCACTTGCCATTTGAAAGAAAATAATTCTTCATAGCCCAATGGACTCGAACAGAATTTCGAATCTTCTGACATTTCTAGAAGCCAATTTATTATCGCTGCATAAAACTAGTTACTACAGAGGTTGGAACAAAGAAATAGATCCATCATATTCTCCTCCTCGAACAAGAAGATCGATTACTTCTCCACCACTAACTCGATCAAGATTGAAAAATTAACTGAGCCCTGCTAAGACTTCATTGATTTTTGGAAATTGGGCAAGAGCAGGAGACGGGAGCAATAAGATATTTGTGGACGAAAGGAAGAGCATCAAGATTTCAGCCCTTCAGAGGTCAAAGGGAAAACGGATCAATCGATTGCATTTACTGATGAAACTTCAAGACCCTAATCATGTATATATTTTCAATTGCGGTTTTATTTTAGACGTAATAGATCCCGGCGTGACGACGGGCGCGCAAAGGACGCTCAAGACGAAGATCATCAAGTCATCTGTTCTTCGATTTCTATTGACGATTAAGATTTCATATACATCTGTTCATTGACGGTGATTACAATTTATTTATTCGTCGTTGACGCAAAAAAAGAAAGTTGGCTGGATTTTCCAGCCGTGTCCGACCTTCGGGAACGCTCTGATGTCTGTATCGGATGGGAAGCGGGGTGCATCTGGTAATAAAAGTAAAAAAGTTAAAAATGATCGCTTAAATAATGAACCAAACCAAAATAGAAAACCAAAATTCAATACACAGCAATTTTATTTAGTCGCGAGCTGCACAAAACCCCATCATCGGCCAACGGTTGGCCATCCCTGCTGTAGATATACAAGTTTTATGTATCTAGCAACGCCTCTTTTAAAGACATTGGTGGGGGGGGGGGGGAATCAAAAAACCCCGAGAATTGCTTCCAATAATGTTGTAACGACCGAGCTTGTTGCTCGACTTTCCTTTCATCAGATTTGTGGATGATTTGTGATTCGACTTATCTTCGCCAAAAATTGTAGATACATTGTGTTTTTCCTCTAATTTTTTTTACAGATGCCGCAATCCTATCTATCGACCCATAGCGCCTTATCACCCGACGAGAGATCCAAATAATCCTTTGGTAATCACGTTCAATTTCAAAAGTTTCATGTTCCAGGACATGCTGGATGGGGAATCACTCAGACTGTCCGCTCAAGTTTTGGCATGCGCTGAATTGGAAGATTGTCAGCACGTGAGTGACTTTCTTGTCTCAAAACATGGAGAGGGGGGTGTCAATCTGACATCAATCAGTAATGATGTGGTTTTCCCCACGATGATAAATAAGGCACCGAAATGATTTTGCATTTCTAGAAACAGGCAATCAGTTTTTACAAGTATGGATTTTATAAGTACACTCGTGTGCAAAATTAAGAGAATCAGCACATTACGTCGAATTTATGAAAAACTAATGGACCGATTTTGATACTAATATGGTGCGAATACAGTCATAACAGAGAAAAAATATACCATACAAAAGTCACAGTACGCACGCATGATTGTCAGTAAAGTTCATCATTGCAGGAATGTCCAAAATTCGCGTTGCGAGATAGAACCGAAAATGGGGCTAGTATGGGGTATGGTTCCCTCTCACAGTCAGACAGGTCTTATAGCGCGACGCACACTGGACACGAGGTAGTTGAGAAGTCCCTGAGTCAATCGGCTCCACTCCTGCAGCAAGCAGTTTTCAGCTCCGGGATGGTTCTCTGAGGGGAATGGCGAGATGCAACTGCCCTCCCAAAAGCGCCCGATACATGTTCTATAGGGTCAGAAGATCTGGCTGGCTTATACATACGCCAAATATTTTCATCAGATAATCGTTGACCAGGTGAGCCCGATGTGGACGAGTGTTGTCGCCTATGAACAGGACCGAGAGCCAACTGTGCTCCTGGAATGTCGAACATAGGGCTCTAATATCTCCTCTCTATACCTTATAGCAGTCAGGGACCCTCTGTCAAATACATGAAGGGGTGTGAGGCCGTCCAACATGATGCCTGCCCAGACCATGACACCTCCACCACCATAATGGTCCATTTCCTGATGTGGGAGGGATGATATCGAGTACCAGGCTCTCTCCAGATGAGTGTACATCGAAAATCGGTGTCTAGGCCGAATCTGTGATGAGCACGGTGCTCCACTGAAGTCTCCACCAAAGCCGATGTTGTCTGCATCATGCTAAACGAGCTCTCTTGTGTGCTACAGTGAGCGGGACGCAAACAGCGGACCTTCTGGCATAAAGACCTCTCCCAAGTAAACAGTAAACCGTGAAACTCGATTCCCAGACGCGGCATGCAGCTCACGTGAGAGCTGCATGCCGCGTCACACACGAAGCTAACACGAGCTAACACACGAATCGTGGAAAACACCTCGTGTCCTTATCATCCCCTCCGTGGTCACAGCTCCGTACGCTTACGTATTCGACACTGAATATTTTTCTTCGGCGGCGTTATTAGTATCTTTGGTTCAGTACTTTTTATGAAAATAGACACACACAATGGGCACAGATACTCTTAATTTTACGCACTAGTGCAAATTAATCTTCACACCAGGTCCTGTGGTTCTCACCGAGAAAACAGTACCTAACCGTGCAATATAAAGACGTGAGTATAAGCAATGAAGTAAATATAATGCTAAATATCATTTTTTAAAGTTGGAAGATAAGTTCACAGTTGTCATGTGCTTTCAAAAAAAAGTTTAAAAAATTAATTACTTCCTATTCGGAAAAGAACTCTAACTACATTTACCGACTTGAACACATTTCACAGCGTTTTTTAAAACGATTTTATCATTTCAATACCCTTTCATTTCAAAACATTCCTAATGAAACGGTGCACGCCGGAAAGTGCTGTGCACCCTAAGTAAAGATAATCGCTTTAAAGAATGTATGTTATGCGTTCGAGGAGTGCTTTTATCCATCGTCCAAATATGGAAGTAACAAATCGGTAGGTTGTTAATCAAACTTGAGTAGCATCGGACGAGATTAGTACTTAGGAGGGTGACCACCTGGGTGCTGCTGGCATGCTTTTTCGATACAGCGGCGGGAAATGATCTATTGATTGTACGTAACTATGAGTGAATTCGAAATGTTGTTGGTCTGATGTGTAGATACGTTTTTTAATGGGAGGCCGAATGGTATTCATGCCTCGAAGTTGGCAAACCAAAAAAAACCAATCTCGGGTGCACCCCTTCCCCCACTTTGCTCACAATGAACGTCACAATGCGAGTCCATAACGATGGCATAGACCGGGATTACGCAATAAAAGTTTTAGTGAAGTTCTTTTACAAAACTTGAAAAAAAAAAACAAGCCTATTGGTTGCATTCGCTCGAATGTAACCGGCACGCTTATTGGTTGCATTTTTCAAGTTTTATAAGGGAACTTTTCGAAAACCTTTATAGTGTAATCCCGGACTTACTATTTAAGCTGGATACCTGCGTCTAAGGCCGGGATTATACTATAAAAGTTCTTTTTTATAAAATTTGAAAAACTCAACCAATAAGATTATTGGTTGCATTTGCTCGAATGTACTCTGAGTTTTATTGGTTGGATTTTTCAAGTTTTATAAAAGGGATTTTATAAAACTTTAAACAAAACAAACAATAATCCTATTGGTTACATTCGCTTGCACGTGACAGATATGCTTATTGTTTGCATTTTTCTAGTTTTACAAAACTTTTATAGTGTAACACAGGCCTCGGAAATGTCGCTATGAAATATCCTAAGACCGGAGATTACACTATAAAAGTTTCAGAAAGATCTTTTACAAAACTTGAAAAAAAAACCCATCCAATAAGTCTATTGTGGTTAATGTAACCGATACGCTTATTGGTTGAATTTTTAAAGTTTTATAGAACTTTTATCAAACTGTTATAGTGTAATCCTGACCTTACGAGGAATCGCCTCAAAGATAAAAATATATATCAGAGACAATATAACTTTTATAAAATATTTCGTAGGCAATGTGCCAAGATTCCGGTCAGCATGGTAGGCGCCGTAGGCATTCTACCAACGAAACTTCGTGGTCACATCAAGCAAAGACGCAAAATTTCACGTCAAGTATCGAACTTAAGGTTTTGATGGAAGGTTTCACATCCAGTAAGTCTTTTTTTTTTTTTTTTTCCTAACTGTTCAAAAATTATTACTTTCCTAAATTACCGAATTATGCCGTTTCATGAAGTACATTCTCTTAATAATAGAAAAACTACACGAATCTAAAAGGAAGAGAATCATCGTTATAAAATAAATACCGTCCACGTTGGACATTCGAAATTTACGTTAAATTAATTTCAGAAATTTTACCTATTTAGCAGACTTTTTTTAAGAAGTATATACATCTTTTTGTAATATAAAATTGATTTTCTGTCGGTCTCAACACAATTCTATATTTTTTTACTGGACTTCGCCAATTTATTGCCGAATTTGAAGTAGCATATATGTGTTGTACATAGGGAAACAACGTCAGTAAACCCAAATACAAAGAGAACCACAGCTATTAGACGCGTTTCGGAACTATATTCAGTTCCTTCTTCAGCGGCGAAGAAAAATAGAAAGGTAGCGAAAAGGCAAATACTCCATCCACCGGGGATGAGTTTTTTGTCGAATCGTTCTCGAAATGGCGCGTCAAAAAACACAAAATCGTTCCAAAATTGGCACGCTTCTCTAGTAAAACATGCCTACCCCCCTTGCTAACAGTGGTACACAATACCACCGACAGTGTGGTGATAATAAAGATTGACATTTCGGTACCGCCCAGTCAGTAAACACTTTTTTCCTCTTTGGTACGAAACGTTTTCTTTCCCCTACGGTATTTGCAGTACGGCACATTCAAAGGCGATAAGAACTAAAGTCTCCTCATTGACTCTCAAAACTGGTTGAAAAGAACTTGCTCTCAGAATTCTGTTCGTTACTGACTTTTCATTTCTCTTTCAGACAGGGACGCCGGAACATATCTGCTCGAGTTACTAAAGCAATATTAATCATTTGAATGGTATTGCTGAGCAATACCAATCACCATTTGAACATAGCTCAAATATTGCACTGAAAGCGCTTTTTTTTTAAATGAAAATTTTTGAAGACATATCCGTGGGACCCTTTCCGTGTGAGGAGTTGCATAGCTGTAGCTCTTTTTGTTTGCAAGTCATTTCAGGTCTAAGGGACCCGAAACACATACACCCTTACACCCTGTATATCCATTAAGCATGAGAATAAAATGAGCATCATAGAATCTGAATACCACAACGGTAGTCACAGCAATAGACTTGAGACAGTATATTTCATCGCTAATTTCAGACGAATCTCAACCCTTTGAGTGGCATTGACAAGATATCTCGCCTTCTTATTTTAGCATTGGTAAGCCCAAATATTTATTTTGTAAAGTTAATCCCTCTCTCAGTGAACACTTTTCCCTATACCAATGATTCACAAAGTTTTGTCAACGACGGCTCCCTTGCCTAATTCACGATTCGTCAGCGGCTTTTCAGGATAGATTAATAGCTATTTTCTCGTATAAAAGAACTTCTTCAAGGCATAAATAGGTGCACAAATTAATATCGCAAGCTCGCCGCGACATCCCACATAAAGGTTGGCGATGCATACTTTGAAAAGGCTGCTCTATACAATATACAAATACAACGCCACAACAGGCAAATTGCCCAACGAGGTGGCTGACTTAAGAACATCATGGATCCCCGAGCCCCTACCTACTACTGCTACACCACACATGACCCCCCCCCCGCGGTTTCCCCCAACGAATCGGTACATGCGGGAGTGTACGTGTAGTGCAACCTGACGTAAAGTTTGTTTCTGTGTAATGCTTGTTATGTGTAGTGCTGTCATCTGCCACCAGTTTTTCTAACTATGAGTGAAGTGTTATGATTGAATGATTTATCGTTGTAGGACTGTTGCTCTCTGTGGCGAGACTTTTTAACGGGGAGATCGGCTCGCATTTGCGCCTTGAAGTTGGGAACCACAGAAAACCAACTTCAGCCGACCACCATTGTGGGGTTCGAACCCGGATCCTCGCATCACGAGTCCGGCACTATAACCACTCGACCACCACAGCGGCTATATATCCATTGCTTTTTCATTACTTTATACTCATTTACTGCTGAAAATCATAAGGAAGCTTATTGATATTAGGCCGTGTAAAAGGATTAAAAAACATCAAGAGTAGTCTTGGCGGGCCCCTAGCCAGACTTTTCACGGGCCTCTACATAGTAAATTTACAGCGTGAAAAATGAAAAAAACGACAAGAATCTTTCCGGACCATTGGGCTGGAGCACTGTCAGCCCCACCAATGTGGGGGTGGGGGAACATGCAGAGGCGCCCACATGAAGAAAACATTGGGGGGGGGGAGCTGAAAGTTGCTAGTCGTTCCGTATATTTGAGACTCAAGTGCGTACGCAGGAGAGAGGGTGCATTGCATTGTTTTCTCTGAAATTATTGGGGAGGGGCTCAGCCCCCTCACAAAATTTATTGGGGGGGGGGGCCTCAAATGGCTCTGTCGGTCCAGGGAATTAATTTGAAAGAAATTAAGTTTTATTTGAATCAGTCATTGCAGAAAAATAACGTGTGGCGTGTAAAACGCTGTGATGTTTTAACAAAAACTTTTGACCCTGGGCAGCAATTTTTAGGGGAAACAAAAACTATCTTTCAAAGTTATCGACTTTGGAGGTGATCACTGTGGAGATGATGTAAAACTAAATTTGTTTCCCTTCCCCCCCCCCTCCACACTCAACAACAATTATCTACACTCTTAGTTAAAACCCTGTCCGCGGCACCCAGAAAGTGCTGCAACAAACAGATTGGGAATCACAGCCCTATAAAAATACAGTACAGTATAGTGTACATTCAGTATAATTTATCTGCAAAGTATCTCTCGGCAATGGGCCTCCCACGTAATCGAACAAGGCTTCTGGATTGAGATGTTTTGTGGGTACCAGGACAGGATTTCCCAATCGCCCCTCCCCATCTGTTGTGAATTTATATGGTAAAAATCGAAAAAAAATTTCTCCCGAGACTCCAGCCAGGAGCACTGGGGGGACCTTCTTTCATGGAAGAGCCACGTGGCTCACCCTCTAGAAATCATTGATAATATAACCTTGACCACTGTTATAATGACACGTCTATAATGTCAGTTTCTTAAAATCCTGCTAGCTTAACTGGCAAAACATTTACTCGTTATTAAATCGAATTAAAAACGTTAATGAAGTCATATTTATTCTGTACTCAGGTGTGCCCCAAGGCTGGGATCTTTTGCAGGCCCATTATGGTGAATTTATAAAGTGAAAAAACAAAAAATGATGCGAATCGTATCAGGGCTGGAGCCTTGTCAGCCCCCACCCTTGTGGGGGCCATGAACGTCTGGCGCTTGCTGGGGTCTGCGTCGTTTATTCCCGGGGTTAACGAAACCGAATTGTGCTCAAAATGAACACCTCCCTGACCAAATGCATTGTCATCTTCCCGCCATTTCCTGTATTCAACACTCCCTCCTGTGATTTGCTTCCTGTTGAAATTCTCGGTGGTCCTCAACGCGATGCCCGAGGGCAACATGGCCCTCGAAATTACTAGAATTTCGTTGTATATTGTTAGCAACTTACCGGTTTTTTTTCCGAAACCAAACGTTTCTATACGAAAAAAAAAAATAGTTTTTTGCAGACTGTACATACTGAACACGTGCATTCAGTTAACAATAATTGGATCTGTCCGCCTTTTCTTTACTTAATGAAAAGGGAGCCGCTGATAAAAGCATACAATGACTGAATTGCCAGTGGTTCAAGTCCCTTGCTATTATTTTGAGTAGATATACAGTATTTGCCACATGAGGGAAAAAAACTCGTTTCTACTGCTGCACAGCCGGCCATATAAAGTACTTTTGCCTAAGAACTTTCCATATCATGTGCGCGGGGCATTTTTGCGACCGTTTCCTACTTGCCGCTCCTAAAAGTGATCTCAAATTTGCAGTATTGGAATGATGAAACATCATTATTCTGAGCAAAAAAAGGCCAATTACATAATATTTGTTGCCCCAAAGAATTTCGTAGTGACACATTGATGAAGTAGATTCTGCTTCACTTTTATCTAAATGAGTTCTTACAATTTTATTTGTATGAATAACTCTGGAAAAACAAACTTTTGTCATTTAAATAATGTTTTGTGTTTTTTTTAATTCAGCAGTGGCTCCCACAAGGGCGCGCCTGTCCGATCTGTTGTCCTGGGGCCCCGGGACATTTTTTTATCATTATTTTTTGTTTTTTCCTGCTATTAAATTCACTACAAAAGAACCCGTAAAAAATGTGACGATGCGACATATTCGGAAGACCGTGGATATTACTGGCAGTGTTGGTTGACATGGCACTCTTGATTGGTTGCGGGGGGGGGGGGTAGGGTCAAAGCGGTATTAAACAGATCCGTCAGAATTGGGGGGATTGCGTGGGTGCTCGATCACCCGCGGTAGTTTGTGACATAGGTCCGAGCAACCCTCCACCCCCGAACTCATTCAGAAATCAAAATTTCCTCTATAAGAACAAGACAAGAATCCACAAGTTCAAAACGCTCCCGACGTCCCTGGTGTTAAGAATACGGCCTTGGTTGGGATTCAGAGGCTGCTAATTTGCATCAATTCCCTATAGAGGGCCCCGAACACAGACATCACGCCTGCTCTGTCACTATAGTAAGAAGTCTACTCTGCGGCCCGTCTAAGATCCCAGCCTAGGTGCCCTGCTTTAGGGTGGGGATTCCACGAATAAATTGTTCAGATGGAGAACTCCAATTTTCTTTGGAACCTCAGAGATATATGAGCGAGGAATGGCGAAAAAAATGTGAAATTTGAATTTGACGAAAAAGCCCAAAAACAGGACAGTTTTGTTGAAAGCGGTACGCATGGTCACACCGTATATCGAAACGAAAGTTAGGTGGACGCAGCGAGCAATACCAATCATATTTGACTTGCGGCGTCTCTGCTTTCCAATAAAAATTTCATGATAAAAATTCTTGGAGTTTCAGACACACTCCAGTTTATATATTTTTTGCAGTAAAAACGAACCATCGCTTGGAGGGAAGAAAAGGTGCCCCCTCCAGAAGTAATCCTGCTCACGCTACTGCTCGTACATATCTGTAACATGTTCTGTAAAAAATAGTCGGGTAAAATGAACATTTTCCATTCTTAAATTTTGATAAAAGTGAGGGGAAATAAGTGCTGTTTCTTTCATAAACAAAGCGGTCACTCAATTATTACGTAAACTGTGAGCTCGGCAATCCCTTCCCAGGGCAAGCGTGGGTTCAGAGGGGGAGACTAATAATATTGGGAAAATTTGCCTGTCCCGTAAAATACGGGATTATCCGATGCACCTACACAAGAAAGCCGGATATGCACTGGACCGATATCTATTCGCAGCTGGAGATTTATTTATTCATTTACATCCACAAAAGGCTGGTTGAATTTACATTGCGGGGGAAAAAGAAGGAAAAAACGAAAAGATCATGATAAAAAATCAAAAGAAAAGAATCAAATAATGATAAACTGTACATACATGGAGAGCATCAAATTAAAATGGATATCTGATAAAGTAACTCGAAATGTCAAAGCTCGATAGTCGTTTGAAAAATAACGCGTACGCTGGTGTAAAAGATGCCTCACAATTTATAATACTCAACAATGATTATGTATGATTCCAAGTTCATATTGGCAAATACGATAATCTATCAATGCAATTTGATTAACTAAAATAACTATGGTCCAGGATGATGATTCCGAATGGCAATGTTGGTTTTGTTTGCACATGTTGATAGGCGTAAAAAAAGCCAACACTACAAGACTGATGAAGGTTTTATAAATGTTTTTATCTTCTTCCCACTTATTTTAACTTGATTGAATTGTTGATTAAATTTTTATTGCAAAATATGTTTAGTGCACATATCATCTACGTGTGAAAATAATTAATTGCTTTAATGGAGAGAAGAATTAGCAAGCGGCAGGAAATTGTAGCAATTGTAACAGATTTTCCACTCCTGCGTGGTCAGCGGCCCGTCGTGTGTAGAACAGTCTATCGAGGATCCGGGAGACGCGTCGATGTGATCGTCATGAGCCGGAAGAAAGTTCAGGCCCCGGCATGCGTGCCACTGGCATCGGTAAGCAGAAAATGTCGAGTTCGGAGATGCGGATGGGCGAGTACAGTGTTGCTTCGCGAGAGTTTGCTTGATGTCGGTGAACGCTTTCAGCTGGTCATCCGTGAAATCGAAACCTTTAAGACAACGTTGGAGTGGATCGATTATTTGAGAACATAGTGGGATGAACCTTTTGTTGAATGCGACGAGACCAACGAAACGTTTAAGCTGTTTCAGAGTTTTGGGCGGTGTATAGTCTTTGAGACAGCGACTTTGTCAGCGAGCGGCTTGAGACCATGAGCGTTGATCTCATAGCCCAAAAAGAAACAGCCAGGACTGATTTGTTGGCATTGAGTACGAGACCATAGGCGTCAAGACAACGGAAAACTTCTTCCACGTGACGTTTGTGGTCGCACTGTATACTACGATGTCATCGAAGTAGCAGAATGTGAAGAGTAGACCACGTAGCACCGTGTCCATAAACATCTAGTGTGATGATGCGGCACCTTGCATACCGAGCGGGCAAATTGGTATTTGCCTAAGGGGCACACAATTGCAGTTTTGTGTTAATGAGGGCCGTATATCGGGATTTGAAAATACGCCCGAGTCATATCCAATTTCGAAAAAATTGTGCAGCCGGCTATCTGGTTGTTTACGTCCTGGATGTGCGGTACGGTGTACAGTTGTGGTGTCGTGTTACGATTCAGCATGCGATAGTCACAGGTGAGACGAAAAGGGTTGTTATCTTTCTTTTTCACAACATGTATTCCTGAGTGTCGATATAATGAAGGACGTCGTGTTTGGGTGGACGACTTTCGGGTTGAACGGCCGGGTAAGCGACGGGAATTTTTTCAAAAGCGAATGAAATTCGGAATTCCCAGCTAAGACAGGCGAGATTTGTAACTCGATTTGCTTACCTTTTGTTGACAGTCAGGACCGGTCTTAGACCTAGTGGTGCCCGGTGCAAAAACAGTACACAGTGCCCCCCCCCCAGGCGCGGATCCAGAGGGATGTGTCAGAGGAGGCAATTTTTGCTAGTATTACTGTCCCGTAAAATACGAGACAGATTCATTCAACCATATTATCAGACTCTTGGTGTGGTGACCGTTCCCATCGCCCCCCCCCCTCCTTTCCTGTTGGATACTAAGGGGCGAAGAAGTCGGAAAAGCTTTAGAATGGGTTTACTGCTCTTTAACTATTCTGAGGCAACTTGGGCGGTGCCCCGAGCCAAATGGGGGCATATAAGGGGGGAGGGGGGGGGGCGTGGGCCCATGCTTTAAGACGGCACTGGGAAGGGGTTGTTTTTTTTTTTTTGTAGATGTTTTTTAACCTCTGGCACTTCGGCTTTAATCTCAACGATAACGCACAATTCTTGAAGTTTGGGCTGAACATCCCTGAGGTTAAAAAAGTATATCTAGAGTGAAAAGAAGCAATCCGCACGTTTGTGCATACAGGGTCTAAAAGGATTATGCATAATCGCCGGTAAAAAAGATAAATTTTGCGAAATTTATCAAATTTACCGAGACGATTGGTAATTACGCATTTCCGATTCAACGCATTTACCGAAACATACATTTCATTCTATATTTCATCAACTTCAAGACACCTCATTTCAAATATACGAAGATACATATCCGAAATTTCTCTTATTCGAATGGATTTTCCGCGGATGGGGGGGGGGGAAGGGGGTGGCTAATTTCTCCCGAAATGTAAGAATGTCCTATAAAAAGAGATCAGGCCAAATCTATTGGTCTATCACTTTGGTCCCCCCCCGAACGAAATTTCTGGCTACGGGCCTGTTATACGTGTACACACTATTGTTTTTTAGTACTGGTTCTAAATCGATGATTATCAACCTCCTCCACTTCGAAAGGAAGAAAACTTTTACTGTTGACTTCTCCACTTGTGCAGAGCGAACTGTTCTGAAAAAGGAGTTCAATCTATGGTCATGCAAAGCTCAATTAATCGTAACTTCCAACTGTTCTTTCTACATCTCCTTTTAATGGCAACAAAAGACCACTCAATCTTTGTTCCTGGGAAATCTCGCATTTTTACCTTTTTCAGATATTATCTTTCCATTTCCTAAAACATGGTCATAAAAATCACTCTAGTTCCCAAACTTCTTTTTTTCTGGTTTCGCGGTGCCAATCCAAATTTTTCCAATATGTTTCGTATCCAATATGTTTTCCACTGTGCCTCAAATCGTAATATATAAGCTTACCTTACAGGCTGCTAAATTGATTAAGTTTACACAATGATTCGTATTCCCAAATAATTATTTTAAAAATCAAGAGTTTTTTTCTTAATTTTTTTTTTTTTTTTTTTGCATTTCCACTTCGGATATGACGCCCCACCTAAAGCGGGCAGAAATCTTTTTCTGTAATTTCTTTCGCCCTTTTACATCGGATTTGGCGCGCCTACTAGAGGGGGCAGAAATCATTTCCCCTAACTTTGTTTCGCCCTTTCTGCCTCAGACTTGGCGCGACTCCTACAGCGACACAAATAATTTTTTCTAGTTTTTCACGCCCTTTCACTTCGGATTTGATGCCCTTCTAGAGCACACCCAGTGCCACCGAGCTGCCCCTGATTGAACTAATAGGAAAGTCTGGCGAGTTGCGAGACTGGCCTGTGATCGGGGCTCCAAACTGCATGGGTTTTCTCGTGTGAGCACATTTTTGTTTCTCCTCGTGTGACAAGTAGGAACGAGGTCCAAGTGCAGGATCCCTTTTTAAAATGGTCAGCAAATCATAGATTTTAATTCATTCATTTTTTTTAAATATATTTATTCTATTTTTTTGTTTTTCTGAAATACTGAACTGTGTTGGCGATTCGATTCTGCGTTTTTGATACAAGTAATACAAGTCGGGGAAATAAGGGGAATGAAAGGCCTCTGGCTCAAAATCTTTCCCACGTCAGAAGACACCTTCAGTTGCTGTAATGCTCCCCACAACACAGGAAACACCTTTGCTCTCGTAAGTAGAAAAAATTGGTGACCGAGGGCGATTCTCTCTTCTCCATTATTTTTATTTTTTACAGCACAACAAAAGAGAAAGAAATTGAGTCTTCCCCTCAAAATCTCCTTCAGGGGTAAACGAAAAAAGCTGGAGAGAGAGAGAGAGATCATTTTTATCCGGCCAAAATCGCTATGTACTGTGCGTATATAGGTTCACTGCCCATCGATTCTTTTCTTTTCGAAAAATAAACGTAATATTATTTATACTCCAATTTTTTTTTTCTCATCTCGGTCATTCTTCATGTATATTTTATAGTTATTTTTTAAACACGTATCTTAAAGATATTTTTCTAGTAATGTATATCTGTATATTTTTAACGTGTTTTGGCGGTCCTTCTCATTTGGCACTCGGTGCAATTGCACTGGTCGCACAGCCCCAAGACCGTCCCTGTTGACAGTTCTGTCGTCGAGTCGATCAACTGATTGTTGCCGATATCTACCGTCAGCTTGTAGTGGTTCAGGAAATCCGTACGGATAATGGTTTGCGACTTTTTGGCGAATATGAAACGCCAGCTGAAATCTTTACAAAGGCCGAGGTTCAACGAAACGATTCACGTACCACCATTTGGTATTATCTCAACATTCGCGGCGTATAAACTAAATTCGGGTGAATGGTCTGACGCAGTGTCGTGGGCCTCACCTGGAACAAAAAAGCCCGCATGCACAAGGGGAGAGAGAACTCTGGCATATAAGCCGCCCGACTCAGTAGTTGATTGCCTGCTATGTCATCGGAGGCCGCAAACATTTTGATGGGATTTATTAACTAAATAACTGAACATTTCATTTAATTAAACACTTATTAAAAATAATTATTAATGAATAATTAACGGAAGTCTTAATTTTTATAAACGAGCATTTATATGTTCTCTCAAAGACATCACAGAAGGAAACTGAGTAAATAGGAACTGCAGCATGGACTAAAATTTCTTACCAGACCAAATTAAAATTTGGCTGATGGTGTGCTTACAGATGGACTAGTTAGCCTAGAAAAGTGTATATAATGTACGTCAGTAAGTATGTATTTGTGCATGAGAAATATTGTCGAAATCGCGATATAACAATATATTAAAGTAACATAGAAGAAACATTTCTGTGATAAGTAAAGTTTTTAGAGTTCAAAGAGGCAACTCTTTGCTCAAAGTCATATTAATTGACGAGAATATTCGCGGCTTCAGTGAGGAATTTGTCCAGGACTATTTTTTATCCTTCTTTGAGCAGAACTTAATAATATACTTCAGGCAGGACTTTGCAAACTCGAACATGTGATATGTTCAGTTGCAGCTGGCCGTGGAATCATCATCCGGCTTCGGAAAAAAGGACGGGCCCCGTCACAATCGTTGCACGTGTATTAGTTATAGTACTTCGGTAGTGAACTTGGTCTGCTTGTTGTTGACCTGGCTGCTTCTGGCCAAGACCTCACTGGCTAGAATTTTTCCAGTTTTTTTCAAAGTCGAGAGATCCACTCCACAGAAAACTGGACTTGCAAAAATTATTGTGATTCGCACGTGATTTTTTTCCACAACTCATTAGATTAAAAAGTCTAGCCGCAGAGAGCGACAGGCCTACAACGTTAAGGGCCCTACACACGCTCAGTTATACCTGCGCAGTTATGCCTGTACAGGCCAACTGTGCAGGCATAACTGAGCGTGCGTAGAGGCCGTCAGTTGACCTGCACAGGCGACCTGAAGGGAATGGTTTTTCCGATTCGGTATAACTGTACAGTTATGCCTGCGCAGGTATAACTGAGCGTGTGTATGGGCCATCAGGTATAACTGTACAGTTATTTTTTCCCGCTTTCTTATATTCGCCCTACTTTCTTCCCTCTTTTTTTTCACTGACAATGTAATAGAACAATAATAACTGAATAACTTGTTTTGGAGAGAGATTGCATTTAATTAGAAGAAAATTTTCTAATGGCGTAATTTTCACGATATTTTCTTTCATATCAAATAAAAAAATCGAAATAAAATTTTAGAAATATTTCGACCGTTGTTAAAATTCGCAATTTTGTTTCTGAAATCACTTCAATAAATTTGCCCGAAATTATGTACTGAAACACACAAACTCTGTATTCAAATAATGTGCTATAACTATTAATTGTTTATACAAGATATACAGAAGACTGGATGTTGTGAAGATATTTATTATTTGAGATGTTAATTTTTTAAGGAAGGAAATAACTCATCTCTGCCTCTACCGGGAGTCGAACCCGGGTCCCTCGATTGCCGGACGAGTGCTCTGACCACTAAGCTACAGAGGAGATAGAGATTTTCCTTCGCTAGAGTTATGAGTTTTTTCCTTCCTTAAAAAATTAACATCTCAAATAATAAATATCTTCACAACATCCAGTCTTCTGTATATCTTGTATTAACAAGTGGAGAGCGACATTAATGTCATATTAATTGTTTATTGATTATTTAGAGAAGAGGTTTTTAACCAGGGTTCTTGGAGATTTTAGGGGCCCCGTGACATCAGATTATTTTAGTATTCTTTCACATAAACTTCCTTTAGAATCAAGATTCCTAGAAATCAAGCAGGTGTTTATACGAGTCAGTTAATGTTTGCAATTTCAAACGCAGGATTCCCACTCCTTTCTTGACCGAAAACCAGCATCAACAGGACAAAAATCACTGCAATTTATTATTTTCTTTTTGATGTACTTCTTAATGAATCTCAATGAATTTGTTTTTTGGACACATCTCGTCAGATTGCAACGAATTTCAACTTTCAGCTCAAACACTGAAAGAAAAAAATTCAGATGAAATTACGCTAGTTAAAAACGTAAGAAAACAATAGAAAAATTCTTTGAGAGAGATATACGATTGATAATATAATTATATCATTGAGTAATGCTATTAATATACATACTATGCTTAATAATAAGTCAATTTCTAATTGAGTTGAATTAATCGTAAGAGGTCGCGTGAAAATGCAGTTTTCGTTCAAGGAAAAACACTACGTAAGTTACCATAAAAATTTTCAAGTCAAAAAAATTATTTTTTTTGAATCGACGCTATCGCGAGAAGAAAATGCTATCATACGATGCTGAAGGAGCATGTATCCCCCTATCTGTATATTCAGAGGAGAAACGATGCTTGTTTTCGAAGATACAGTCGACGCTCATAATGACAACTTCACGTTACAGCGATAAAGACTGGTAGGGTAAGTCCCAAATGTTTTATGTTTTACTTATATAACGACCGTCCCAATCAGACCCAGCCACACCCCCAAGTCTCCCCCTCGCTACGACCTTGCGCCAAATATAACGTCCATTCTGGACGGGACGAAGGGATCGTTATATCGGGCGTCGATTGTAATACCAAAATTTCTCTTTTATTGCCTGTATTGTCATAATCACTGTAGATATGGATAGCATTTTTAATAAGCATGAGTAGGCAGTAGTGCCTTTTACTTAAGTCATGAAAATCGGTCATTATGAGAGGTTTTAGTAACATCAAAATTTTGAAGGAGTAAAAAATGCATTATTGTACTTATGGTGTAGATTCAACAAGCATCTTCCGTTACAGCAGTCTTCCTCAAAGTGTGCGTCGCGGCTCTTGGGCGTCACCCCCCTGCCCCTCCCCACCCACCCACATCCTGCCGCAGGGCACAGAGGCTAATCTCTTTGCCGAGCCGCCACTATAGTGAATTTTTTAACGTTGAAGAAAAGAATGATTGGAATCATCTCGGGCTCTGAAACCAGAATCCTGATCCCACTCCCATCTTTGTGGGGGTTGGGGGGGGGGGAAATGGCTCGAATAATGACAATATTCATTAGTAAAACCAGCTCCCGGGGATGCAGGACCCCAGATGGTTTATCCTCAGATGGTGTGGAGATCTGTGACAGTAGGCTTTACCGATAAATTTACAGTTACAATACATCTGGAATGTACAGCGCACATTCAAAGGGAGAAAAAGAACACTTTATCTCGGATGAAACAAGTATGAATTTAAGTGTGCAATATTAGTTTTCTTTTCTTTTTTTTGCACAAGGCCCATATTTGCAAAAGCTTCCTTGGTAAAATGGTCTGAGTTTTCGTAAACCGATGTTTTCCGCTCGGCCCCCCATCACCCCCTTGTGTCCATTCATAGCCTGTATAGTCCTACTTTGGGAAACACCGATTTCGACACTCCATCAGAGTTTAGTTCAGTTTTTAGTTTTCACGACTCGAGGTTTACAATGACGAGTGATCTTCGAAACGGGCAGCGCGAATGTTTGGAAGAATTCATTGAAATGTATAGGAATGAGAAATGCTTGTGGCACTTGAAAACTAAAGATTGCCATAACAAAATTAAGAAAGATGATAGTTATGAGGGATTGGTGTGGAAATAGATCCTCTAGCGAACAGAAACAGTGTTGTTAAAAAAAATAAATAGTTTGCGAAGCAATTTCCGAAAGCAATTGAAAAAAAAAACGCTTTGAGTAGGTATCTTGATCCATTCTGAGAAATTTATGCCAATCTTTTGGTGCAAATCTCAATTCCAGTAATAATTTAACGTGCGAATATTGTTGCCTTTTTTTAACCAATCTTTGCACCACGTTAGCCGTTTTTTTCTCTTTTTTTTGAGTTAATAACTTTCAGTGCCATAACCAATCCAACTACACCCAAAGCATCATCTGTGGAAATCATACTAGAAAATTCCGAACTGTATTGACTATGAAAAAATCCGAACTGATCAAAAGACCGCGAAGACAGAGATCGAAGAATGAAAATATCCCCCACAGATTGCCTAGAACCGGTTCCAGAAGCTTCGCCTGCACAGGTATAACTGAATGGTGTGGATGCATCGAACCGTGCAGTTATGCCTGTACAGGTATAACCGTGCAGGCATAACTGAACGTGTGTAGGGCCCTTTTACAATTATTCATTTATAACAATTCACTCCTACGAGTTGAGAAAAAACTCAGTTTAAAAAATTGATTGCAGATGGCAGCACTACACATAACAAGCATTACACAGAAACAAACTTTATGGAAGAATCACTATGTATACAAACATTCTAACATGTACCAATTCGTTAGAAGTTACACAGAGGAATATGCACGAGGGGCATGTCTGGTTTAGTAGCAGTTGTCAAAAAAATGTATTCATCTTTTTTTTCTTTCAGCAAATTTATGAATGTTAACGCCCTAACTAGAGTGGAGAATGTTACTTCAAAATCGTTTAAAGTTTATCAAACAAACAAAAAAACATAATTTAATATTTTGAAATTTGTTTTTGAAATTTCGTGCAATGCTTTTCTTGTTTGGGTTTTTTCCAACTAAATACTTGATTTGAATATTTCTCTTATAGGCAACAACACATTAGTTTTGCATTCTTATGGAAATGCTTAGTTTAAAAAAAATGTTGAGGGATATTTTGCTCGTCATCACTGACCTCCGATGATTTGCGCAAGAAAATCATGTGACCTGTGCTTAAAGAGGTTTTGTGTTTGTGTGATGAAAATGGAAATTGTTTTTATCAAATCTGAAATAATTTTTATTCTAATCACAATGTCGTCATTCGAAATTAATGGAAAATATACAGGGTGGTAACTATCGACCACCCAATAATTACACACGTGATTCCTTGTGAAAAACTAATACGGAAAATTGTTTTCATTTTTCAATCGGACGAATATTAAGTGAGTTATAAGCTTTTAAAATTTTGTGACGTGTCATTTTTCTAACGGTCAGTTATATGCCAAACCAAAGTGAATTCCCCCCCCCCCCTCCCAACAGGGAGCTCGATCCGCTCAGACCGTAAGCCAGCATGCAAATCACATTGGAACTGTACTATGTGTGTGTGTGAATCATTTATAAACTTAATCATTTGATGATTTTTGTCGCACCACGGTCATTTTCTGCATACGAGGGCTAATTTCACCGGACAATTTATTGCCGATTCCGAGCGGCAGCCTTTTTTTTATACTCACCGAGATGTTGGATTCCCTGCGGTAGAACAAACAACCTTTTTCAATCGTCGACACTACAACTTCTTTCACTCCACAAGCTCCCCTAAAATAAAGTTTATTTAGTTATTATTTTACTTGTTGTCTCACGGTTATATGACTCCCTTCTCTGTGCGGAAGACGGGTTCACTGTAAACTCGTCTGACGATATGTTAGCCGGAGGACGTCGTCGATGAAAACTTGTGGGCAGAGGTCCCAGGAGCATCGTTTCAGGATGGTCGCCCCTGGTGGATTGCTTCAGCAGCGGTGACTGATGTTGGATGCAGATGGAGAGAGGTGGCCCCGGGAGAGTCGTCATGAGAGGTTGTAGCCCAAGAGCATCGTCTTCAGAGGTGTGGCCCCGGGTGGATGGCTCCTAGCAGTGTTGACCGATGTTGGATGCGGATGGAGTGGTGGCCACGGGGGAGTCGTCATGAGAGGTGGTAAGGTGGTGGCCCAGGAGCATCGTCTTCTATGATCTGGCAGGGTAGAGGTTGACGTTCCTTAATATGGAAAACATTGCATGCCCCCCCTGTTCTGAGTAGAGACTCATCTTTTGCATCTATCTACCCCGAGTACGTTAGGAGAAAAGCCTCGTTTTTGACTTTTTCTCGAACTTCCCAGTTTCGACCCACGTGATTGATCGCGGAAGTGTCACGTGCCAGCAGCGTCAGGCTTTCATTCTTTTTTTCGGCAAAAATCCGTGAAAAAGATGACTTACTTGGGAGGGGAGGGGAAGGGAGCGAGCACAAAATGGCCAAAATGCGTGCTTATACATGATGTTGCAAAAATCTGGAATTTTTGTGCGCCCGCACGTGGTATTTTGGGGAAAAGCCACACTCAAGGGGCCAAAGAGTCGCATGTGGCTCGCGAGCCACGGTTAGCCGACCACTGCCCTAGGTGATTCGAGAAGTGTATGTATTAACCGATGTGTATGTTATAAGCGAGGAGTTGAAATTAGCTTACGTAGAAATGGCATATATGCATTATTGAGATTGTGGTGGACAAAATAAGCTTATGCAGCACATAATCGAAGTATAATATAGTATGAATAAAGTTTTTGATTGATACTTGAAAAGTTTTGGAAATGTACTAGAAAATACAACAACATGTGCAGACACTTTTGGAAATGTTAATGACTTTTTTGAGATTTATGCTAACGGTTTTCCCCTTTGAAATTGACGGCAGTGTACAATTCAAAAAATCAGAAAAAAAAATCCCGCTGATGTTTATGAATGACCAAATTGATGTGCAACAATTGTTCTTCCATCATCGTCACCAATAAAAAGATCACAAAGTAATGAAAACAAGTAAAAATTCGAAAAGCATTAGACGATACAGTTTTACACAGAAACACAGGATTTTATTAAATGTTAAAAATTTTAATGCTAAAAAATAGTTAATTTTTCCTTGAAAGATGGCGTTGAAGTTAAAAAGTTATTTATTACCATCTGTTGATGAGAAATGTAACTATTCTGGCAATGTTAAATTATTGAAAAAAATTTAGGTCTTTTTGTGAGATAACGTCAAGATATCACCCAAATAAATATACAAAAAAAGTCTGTTTTTCCACTATTTTCTGTGGGTTTTTTTGCAGTATGCTATAGTCGAATCCCGTTATAACGAACGCCATAACGGGCGTTATAATGAATGAATGGGGCCAAATTCTAAGGCCCCTTTCACACGGAGCGGATGCGGGTCCGCATACCCTTTCAAACGAACACTGAAGATGCGGACGAATCGGCCTCATCTTTAATTCGAAATTCGTGCATATAAACTGTTTTTTCGCAATTTTTGTAATTATTTTTCTCTTTCACTCCTGATTCAGTGGCCATAGGCAGCCTAGAGGCATTCTTTGGTGGTTTAATCTAGAGCCACATAGAATATGGGAATAAAGATGTCTTCAATCCGATCCTCACAAGTAGTCGATGGGAGAAAATGTCTTCAAATATTTTCAAAATATTTTGAAACAAAAAATCCGTCTTTTCGGAAAAATATGGAAGAAAAATTCTCCAAAAACATCTAACGTTCGAAAAATCTAATCCAAAAACATCCAAAACATTCGATGTTCCAAAAAAAAGAAAAAAAAATTCAGGAGATATCAAAGAATTTGCAAGTAGTAAAAAAGGGGAGGGGTAGAGACTTTCAAAATGCCTGTGCTTAGAAATATTCACATCACAATTCTGTCTTAGGCCGGGTTTACACTATAAAAGTTCGTTTATAAAACTTGAAAAATGCAACCAATAGGCGGATCAGTTAAGTTCTCTCGAATGTAACAGATGTGTTTATTGGTTACATTTTTCAAGTTTTATAAAATAACTTTCATAAACCTTTCAGAGTGAAATCCCATCCTTAGATTAGTCCCTGAGTGAACACCGTACGTGGATAACGTTGTTTAATAAAAGTATTTTTTTTTAAGTTTAAAAAAATTAACATTTAAAAAATTTAAAAAAATAACAAATATTTAAAATAATACTTCAGATATTTATATTTTTAAATAATTTTAAAAATTTAAAAAGAAGAAAATTAAAATTTTTAAATTAAATTCAAAAGTTATTAAAGTATGTAGTCAATTAAATATTCGTAATGAACAGAACGGCTTATAATTTTGGTCCCGTCAGTGGCCCTTGTTGGCAGGTTTTATTGTATAAAATTGTGAAATATGGACAAAAGGCAGTTAAAGTTGCTATATCTCCATCTCAGAAGAAAACGGAGGGATAGACGTATGTAGGTACATTATATTAATGAGCAGGGACCATCATATGGTGTTTTTAAGGGTATTTATGGCAAATAATTAAAAAAATTCCGTGAAAAATCACCTTCAAAAAGTAGCCAAAGATGCGGACGAATTCGCTCCGCATCGTCTGAATAGCTCCGAATAAACCTATTGTCAAAACTTCTATGTGCAGATGCGGAGCCCGCACTTCGGTTTTGACACATGCGGACGACGTCCGGACCCGCATGAACATTTCCTAGGTGCGGAGATTTTTCGGCTCGTCTGAAAGGCGCAGTATATTCCAATTGTTAAAACTTCTTCCGGACCCGCGTCCGCTCCGTGTGAAAGGCCTCTAAGGTCTACACAACCTCTGTTATATCTACGGTTTATGCTATATGCGGGTTACGTTATCAGTGTAATAGACTGGATATGCAACTTTTCGGAATTTTGAAAAAAAGATGATAGAAAAAACATTTGAAAAATAAGGTTAAATTAGGGGAAAGTAGAGATATTACAGTCGAATCAGGGCCATTACATACATACATACCTACATACATACATACCATTTTTAGTGTATTTTCAAAAGCCAGACCCCTCCCCCCCTAAATGACGGGCCTGAGTCGAATCTCATTTTAACGAATACTGTTACAGCAAAATCTCGTTTTGACGAACACTTTTCTAATCCCCCAGATAAGTATACATAGGAACAATGCAAAAGCCTGGAATTCCTTTATAACGAAATTTCGTTATAGCGAAGAGATTTCTCCGGTCTCTTGAAGTTCGTTATAACGGGATTCGATTTTACTACAATGGATTTTAATCACGTACTTGAACACTTTCCAGTAATATGGCCGGTTTTTTTTAAATGCGGAATTTTTTATTTAAACTGTTTCATTTATTCGAGAGGTTTTTGTGTGTGTGTGTGTGTGTGAACGAATGTGAAATTTTTTCATTTGAAATTCCTTATTGCGATTAAATTTCTGATTTAAATTTTTTTTGCGAAATTTACGTATCTCTAAATATAATTAATCTGTATATATAAAGTTGATTTTCTGTCTGTCTGGCTGTGTGTGTGTTCTCTATACAAATCTGCAATCTTAGATAGATCGTCGCCAAATTTTGCATATATACTAAATGGGACTTTCTACTAAATCCCGACTATCACGATAGGCTACTTTAAAATTTCGTCAGAGCAGGGAAAACGCCCCAAATGGGCAAAAAACAGTCGGGCAACAATGGTTTTTGTGCCTCAACAATCACTTTCGGAACGTTTACATCGTAATAAAATTTAAAATATGCCTTTTTATGTGAAGAAATGCCATTCCTAATTTTTTTTCCCCAAAATTCAAACTTTTTGAGGTTCCTCATCGCCCCTAAAGTTTTACGCACGTGGGGAATTCTATGGCATGGCACAGCGGAGGAGGCTTTCCTATTCCCCTGAACACATGATTCGTTCAATGACCTCGATGTTTTCCCTGGTTTTCAGTAATCATTTGCAATCTCTTACTCCTTAACTGAGAGGGAGTATAGCAGTCAAAATGACGACCAGAAGCTTTTATTATTGTGACATTTTAGGAAATCCCCTAAAGAGTTGGATTCTCGGGTCTTGCCCACCTATGGCAATGTTATGCTTTTTTATTTGCTGACCCAACGCAATATGCTGACCCAAGCCGCTGTGGTGGTCGAGTGGTTATAGTGCCGGACTCGTGATGCGAGGATCCGGGTTCGAACCCCACAGTGGTGGTCGGCTGAAGTTGGTTTTCTGTGGTTCCCAACTTCAAGGCGCAAATGCGAGCCGATCTCCCCGTTAAAAAGTCTCGCCACAGAGAGCAACAGTCCTACAACGGTAAATCATTCAACCATAACACTTCACTCATAGTTAGTAAAACTGGGGGCAGATGGCAGCACTACACATAACAAGAATTACACAGAAACAAACTTTACGTCAGGTTGCACTACACGTACACGCACATTCCCGCATGTACCTATTCGTTGGGGGGGTTCCGCGGGGGGGGCATGTGTGGTGGAGCAGTAGTAGGTAGGGGCTCGGGGATCCATGATGTTCTTAAGTCAGCCACCTCGTTGGGCAATTTGCCTGTTGTGGCGTTGTATTTGTATTTGTAATATGAAGGCACAATAATCAAGAAAAGATCCAGCTATTGCAGACATTCTTGAAATTATTGTGCCAAAGATGGAGCAGTTTTCCAAATATTTTCTAATTCCTACGGTTTCTCACCAACGGATATGCAAAATTTTCAGAGACTTTTACTATAAATATCAGAATTTTCTGAAAAATATGAAAGCAAGGAAAGATTCTCAAACTTTCAAGTTGAACTTGAAATCTTTTCAGTGCGAAGCACGGAAATTGTTTGACATTGCAGCATGCAAATGTGATTTTGAAGACTAAGTGTGACAAAATGAGAAAGGTCCCAAGGTTAGAGCGCGATTTCTTGCAAGATCAAAGAAGTACATGCAAGATGGCTATTGGTCGAGTAGATGTCCTAACAGCGAAGAAATTGAAAAATAATGAACAAAGAAAAATGAAAATGGTATCCCGTATGAAGTCATCTCAAGAAGAAACGGCGGAAACTAGTTCATGAACTACTGAAAGCTCATCTATATACAACGATTCTGAGGACAGCTTACCGTTGAAGTTAGCATTTCCATCTACCAGTACCTGAAGCTGGTCCATCAATCGGTGTCGAAGCAAGCACTTCATTTGCTTTTGAAGTTCTACCATCATTCTCACAGATGAGAACTAAAGTGTGACGGTTGAAGTTTATATATATTTTTTTTTTATGGCACCAGTGTGATGATGGTTGTTTTTCACGGCACCAATTATGTTGTGGTGCAAAATTGTTGAGTACTATTTAAGTTGACAGTACTCCAAGAAAGAGAACTTTTGGCCTGGTGATCATATTAGTGGGGTACCATTTTTGAGTTGTTACCGTGACCGCAACAACCCTTTGTGTGTCGGTGAGTAATTCTCCTGAAATAATTATGAAATGGAGCACTACAACCCTAACAATTAAGTCACAAAGAAAAAATAATATGTCAACACACAGGTCTAAATGCACATTAGGTTCTTTAATTCTTAATTCATATAACCAAAAACAAAATACCAAAAAGAAAAAAACGAACCTTACTTTACTTATCGAAAAATTAAAATTTAAATATCGCTGCAGTTTGGTTTTTGCCTAACCACTCAATAAAACTTGAAAGAGAAAATTTACTCACTATCTCCCATATCAAGGTCACTTCATTCTTGACAACCGGATTTCGATGAACAGTTCCCTTTAACTTGAACACTCAGTACGGACAGTTATTTCATGTCATCCTTAGACGGGCAAATCTGCTTGGCCACTTGAACGATTAATGTCCTCTGTATCTGCTGAAGCGACGGTCCGTGCACATATTTTACGATTTCGGAGCATCAAAGTTCTCCATCTGTACTACCACTCGGGGTAGTGTGGACATGGACGAAGTAGCATCCTTAGACTGGACTGCAAGAGACAGCTGCTGGGCTTCATCTTTCTGGCATGACAGTAAACTTCCTTCCTGGATCAGTTTGGAGCAACTGATATAACGAGACGATGCTTCATACTGTTATTTTTTATAGCTGTTTTTCTTGAACTTGCATCTTCAAATAAAATGTTACGACTTTTGGCAGTTCAGAACTACATAGGGGTTTGAGTGACTTGACTTGGGATTTGAGTTTCAGGGGCTATTCAAGTTACGTGGGGGGGGGGGGGGAGAGATTCTTCAACGGCGGGACCGTTCTTCCTCGTGCAACTGGTCCCGATGAACTGCACGCCTCCAAAGTTTTTCAGTGATAATATGTAAATTGAGTGATGGGCGGGGCTTGAGAAAGCGCACCCTCTAATTCGTCGCCCAAACTGCGTCATCCAAAATTTTACCCAATTGTATCACGAGGCGCGAACACAAACATGAAACCAAAAGAAAAACATCTTCTCTCAATACGGGGTCGATTTAAGAAAATGAACGGCTTTCAGCAAAGTTTATAATTACAACAATAATTTTCAATATAAGATTTCCGGATTAAATGCATAAATATTCATCAAAATGAAAAAACATTAACATCATTGTGTGGGGAAAAAAAATTAGCTTTCCAACGATATGCGACATCATATATAAATATTCTTGTTTCGCGACATGCCGAAATATTTAAATCCAAACAAAGGAAATTCTTAAAAAAATTCAAATTCAACACTTTCTCGATGACAGAGAATAATTTCAATGCATATAACATTATCTCAGTTTCTCTCAATCACAATATTTTACATCAAGTTTTTTTTTTTTTTCCTTCAAAGCATTGGAAACAGTGGAGAGAAAAAGGGAAAAAAAATATATAAATTTTTAAAGTTGAAATACTCACACGGTCTCAAAATTATTTAACTCTTGGTTAACAAAAATGTTTGTTTCCCTTATTAAAAAAAACATCGACTTGGAATATGCAAAAAGCGAAAAATCGGCTTTTCAAGCATAAAAAAAAATATACAACAGATTACGAACAAGTGAGAGAGAAAGAGAAAAAAAGAAAAGGAATCTTATCTTACTTTTGCATGTACGGGAAGCATTCGCGTTCGTGCGGGAACAAGAAAAACTGACTCATCAAGATGGCGATAATATCTTTGATTATCAGTGGATCATTAGGTGTGTCTCTCTCACAAAAGAAAGAATATATTATTCAAAAGAACACACATTTTCTCGTTCAATTTAACTCGGAATTTCTCAAAATTTTACAGGAAGAATCAGAAAAATTCAAGGAATTTGTTGTTGAGCTCAAATGATTGAGATGTCAAAGCAAAGCATTTAATATTTACGATTTTCCGACAAACACATACAGTGTGATGCATAAAGAGTGTGTGTCCAATCTATACAAACGATCTGTGGTTCAGATCTCGGGCATTTTATGAATATCAGACGGAATGATAATACAAGGAAAAAAAAATAGACAACCACGAGATTCATCTCAGCCTTCCACAATAATATAAAGACAGAAGCTCAAATATTTTCCTCGCGACAAACACAATTATATTTACATTTAGCAAATTTCACTTATTTGACATGACAATTCTGGATTGAAATATGTCAGGCTTCTTTGTCAAAGGGGGGGGGGAAGTGTCCTACTTTTCCCACCGTGACAAAAGTACCAAATGTTGCTTTTGCTTGTGATAGAACTAGTGTGTCTGATCGATCAGCTGCAATTATTGCGAATGCTGTGCTGGAAGATGTTGGGTTATTGACGAAAGAGAAGCCAAATATGACAATAGACCGGATAAAAATAAGGCGTGAAAGAGCATCATAGAGAATTCTTTTGTGCAAGATAAAATTCCTAGAACAAATGTGCGAGGAATATATTTAGATGGTCGAAAAGACAAAACTTTAGCTAATGTCAAAGAAGGTGATTCTTTCCGTAGAAGAACCATATCTGAAGAACACATAACTATATTGCAGGAACCCGGGTCAATTTATTTCGGTCACAGAACTCCAAGAAGCAGTAGAGCAAGGGACATAAAGTCATCAATCCTAGACTTTTTGAAGCAAGATTTTTAAACAAAAAAAATTGATGGCGATCGGATGCGACGGAACTGTTACCAATACTGGTTATATAAATGGTGTTATCAGATTAATAGAGAAAGAAATAGGCCATCCCTTGCAATTATTTGTCTTTTTCACACTTCAATGAGTTACCTCTAAGGCATCTTGTGAAGCATCTAGATGGATGTTCCATCAGTCCACACGGGCTTCAAGGTGATATCGGAGAAAGTTTGGAAAATTGTGAAAGATTACCTATATTGTGAAATTTAAACCAATCTCTAATAACCTTCCGATAATGGACAGTGACAACAGTGATTTAAGTGCAGATCAGAGATATCTTGTGGAAATGGTACGGGCAATAGAAATGGGTGCCAGAAACCTGCTTCCAGGGACGCCGGAAGTCAAAAATGATTGGCGTTGCTCAAAGTATGTCGGTTATTTCTTTGTACAGGCCACGATATTTACACATATTTTCGGCTGATCATACGTACTTTTTTGAAGAGCGTCCCGTTTTTTTTGTTTCGAATCTATTTGATTTCAGCGATGACCCGTTCTTCAACCTACTTTTGCAGTAGGGGTAAGATTTTTACCACAGTAAAATGTAACAAACCTATCCAGAAGGGGGTATAGGGGTACCATGTCTGCCCCAAGACCAGTGCCGCCTTACCGCACGGGCCCACCCGGGCACCTCAAAAGAATGCTGGCCTCACAAAAATGAGACCCAGTTAAAATTTTCGTGAATTTGCCAGGTGGAATCTCAGAAAAATTACTTGGCCCGGGGGCCCATGACGCTCTAAAGATGAGACAGCCCTGCCCAAGACAACCAAAAATTAAAATTATTTTTTTCAATAAATTAAAATATTGAAAGAAAAAAATACCTTTATGCCTATATACCTTTATACCTATATTTTTCAATTTCTGTTAATTTAAAATGTCTCTGGGACAGATGCCTTGTGCCCAGAGCCGTCTTAAGAGCATCGTGGGCACCCGGACCAAGTAATTTTTCTGAGATTCCACCTGGCAAATTCTCGAAAATTTTAACCATATCTCATTTTTGTGAGGCTCTTTCTCCTGAGGCCCCAGGCCGCACCATGTCTTAAGACGGCACGGCCTGTGTTCCCCTCATAATATTCACATAAAACTGTGAAATTCTATTATAAACCGATAAAGTGGTGGAAAATGGGCTTAATCATCAATCAATGATGTGGTTTTGATCATCAGTTCTTTAAAACCATGCTATTGCCAATTCCTTTTTTTGAAATCGAATAATTCTATCGTATGTATTTTACAGTTTTTTGGATTGGATTGTTGATGATTTAGTTGGATTCGCGTTTCAAGTTCTCCGATAATTTAAATTAACAACCATCACCACAGAGTAAAGTCGCGGAACATTTGAGTATAGTGTTTTAGAATATTGGGGAAGCTTGCATTTTGAAAGCAGAAAGTGATATAAATACATAAAGCAGGGGTTCTCGAACTTTGTGCCGCGGCACCCTGCAGAGGTTTTTCGAAGAGACTCTTTGTTAAACTGCTCTGTGGGGAGCCGCGGATAAGCGTTGATTAGAGAAAGAGGTGCTGCGTGTGGGAAAAGTTTGAGAGAACTCCTGACATATATATATAAGTGTATAAGATGCCCCACACATCCTCCAACGCTGCCTGCACTAGGATCTTTGATGGGCCCCCAGGCCAAGTGATTTTTCTGAGGCCGTATTAGGCAAATTGTCGAAAGTTTCAACCAGGTCTAATTTTTGTGAGACTCCTCTTCTTTTAGACCCTGAGCTGTGCCTGGGTGGGCCCCATTCTCTTTGACGACACTCCCGCCCTTACCTAACGGGCCCGGTGCGTCTCAACAGTTTCAGACACGAAAAATATTTGCCCGATTTTATATATTTGGGGGGGGGGGGAGAATCGGCATCCATTATTTCAAAATATACATTTACATTTTTAGGTTTGCCGCAGAATTTTAGCAAAATCTTGCCTTAAAAAATTATATATGTATGTGTATAAATATGCTTTAATTATATGTTAATTATTTTACATTTTGAATAAAAAAACAGTAATTGTTGTCTTCTGGCCAACACATTTAAAGCTAATGCAATACTTATCAAAATACGGTAGTATTCAGAGAGAAAAGTTTTTTCTGCCCCAAAAAATGCTTTCATAAGAATGCTGTGAAATAACCATGCGGAAAATGTTAAATACACAATTCAATAAATTAACACAAAACCTGGCAAAAATTCAGCACTGAAGGTAATTTTAAACTAATTAAAGAAAAAAAAAAATCCTGAAACCGATAAAAATTTTGTACTTGATGAATCAAAAATAATTGAAAGAAATAATTCCAACATCAATAAAAATTCAGAAATTACAGGGGGGGGGGGATTTCAGAATTGTGGAAACTTCAGAATTAATATAAGAAGTAATTTCAGAATTCATGAAAGCCTCTAATAGTTTACCGTGAGTTCAGGGGTCAACAATGCACGGTGCCCAGTGCGACCGCTCCTGTCGCACACTCCTAAGAGGGGCTCTCACTTTCACAGCGGAAATCACTTTTTCTCATTTCTCTTTGACAGCCTCAACTGTTTTCTCCACTGAGACAAAGCAAGAATTGGGGAACAGGGGGAGGGGGTGAGACTAAGGTGAAGAGGTGCTTGGCTAGTCAGTGAATATCCTGTTTAATATTTTGTTGGCTGGGCTATGCCCTCACACCCCCTAGGCTGGGATTTCTGGCGGGCCCAAGTAGGAGGTGGATTTAAGGACCGGCGCACAACCTGGGCCGCGCAAAACCCAAACATTACACTTTTTTCTAATTTAAGGGGTCCAGTATTTACTTTTGCCGCATATGCCCCCCCCCCAAGCAAAACTTTTCACGGGCTCTTCTGTAGTTAATTTATAGCTTGAAAAACCCCAAAAAATTATGGTAATTGTTCCAGGCCCGTTTCCATGTCAGCCCTTCCCTTGTGGAGTCAAATGCCGAACTTGGAAATTGGGCGTCGACATCGGCATCACAATTTTACCGAATTTAATAGTTGAACTTGAAAATTATTAGCAACATTCCCAGTTTAAACGACAGCGGATGGTTTTTCTACAGTTAATTACACAAAAGAAAGCAAAAAAAAAATGTAATTTAAATAAAAGCAAACTTACGTGGGGTAGAATCTAGTTCATCAATATGTCACTATGAAGTCCTTTGAACTTTGAAAAAACAAACAAATCTTAAGCATTTTTTTGCTCACATAGGAGCGTTTCACTATTCCACACATGGCCCCCACATCCTGGAGTAGAGCCCCTAGGCTGGAATCTTTTGAGGGGCCCCCCGACCAGACTTTCACGGGGGCCCTTTATGATGGATTTATATCGTGAAAAAACAAAAAATAATGAAAATCATCCCGGGCCCCAGGGCTGGAGCCTTGCCAGTCCACCCCTTGTGAGGGACATGATTCCACAATAGTAGAGCAATAGTTCATCAATGATAAATAGTTCAATCTTACACGAATGGCAAGGAATGGTTCGATTCTGTACATGCAGCTGGTCATCCGACAGAGATGAACGGAAAAAAACTTACACAACATAGGAAGTCCAGCAGTACAACAGAAACGATTTTTCCCCCTTCATATGGTAGGTACACTGCCTATCTATTCAAGGAACAGCCAGGCTGCACACCAATTGTATGCTATCAGCGGTTCTCTTTTCGCTGAGTAGTAAAAAAGACTGACAGCTAAAATATTGTTACTTGAACGCATGTGTTGAATGGGTCTGCAAAACGATTTTTTTCTCTCCCTATAGAAATATTTGGTTCCGAGGAGAAAAAGAAGCTATATCCGTTCGCAATTCCCATATTTCCCCGCGGGCATCGGTGCCGGCTTTGATTTTGAACAATACAACGCAAATCACACGGGTATATGAATACGAGATATGTGGGAAGAAAATGACAACGACATTTGGTTAATGGTGTGTCCTTTTTTAAGCAAAATTCTGTTTTGTCAACCCTAGGGGATAATGGGCAAGCCAGACGTCTGGAAAAGTGTGCAGACTTCTCAAACATGAATTCATTGGTGACCGAAATTAGGGTGGTCAAATAAAAAAACTGAAAACACTTTTCCATATTAATTTTACACAAGGAATCACGTATGTAGTTATTGGGCGATTGATAGTTACCACCGTATATAATGAGCATGTTATAAAATATTACTTATACATGGGAAGATTTGTTTTTCTCTTCTAGCACCTGTGATCGGTTCCACAAAAGAAGTTCAGTCGACAAATCACTCTCTTCAGAAATTCTCTAACTGCCGTAACGTTATAATCGCTGTTTCTGTGACGGCCTGCATCCTGTGCATAACCACGACGGTCGCTGCTTCTATAGCCATCGCCACGAAAAGGAAGAAGGTCATTGAACAACCATCGCCTATACGGAAATGCTTCGGATCAAGAAAATGATGTCACAAAGGTCTCAAGCGAATCTGAAATGACTTTGTCATACATCCTACCCCAGAGAGCACCCTCAACATCTCGCGAGCAGCAATTTGGCGCCCTTGAGGCTTACAAAAAGTATTTTACATTAAAGAAACAGATAAGCATATTATTACATTGGCGTATTGTGTCATCATATTATTTTGTTGGCATACTGTCAGCATATTACTACAAATGAACTTTGTATGCAGTTATGAATTATTTATAGTATAGTGTTCTACACTTTTTTTCCATTGTTTGCTTTATAAGAGATCCAGTCTTTTTGTTTTTTATTAGTGCCTGAATGGTGATGCAACATTCTTTAAGTTGATATCTTCCCGGTTTTTCGCATTTGTATATTAGATGTTTAACATCAGTGATCGCTTTCTCACAAAAGATGCATTTGGGAGATCTTTTATGAAATCTTTCTTGGTATATCCCAAGGGCGCCATGTTGTGTCAGCACTTGATTTGCTCAAACAGCCAATCTTCTTTCAGGGTTATAGCAGGGTAGCCTATACAAATGCATAAATCACTTTTGAAAATCAATATGTGTAATAAAAATAATTTTACTCACCTTTATGAATGGCTTCAGGACGAGGGAAATCGCTGTCAGCACTTCATGTACAAACAATGAAATTGTTGGCTCGGAAACCCGAAACAGATATCCCATCGACTTCAATTAGTCCCCAGTAGCCAAACATCGGAAGGTAATCTCAAGCTTCTTAGCAGTTAGGATCGCCATTCGGATTTTTGTGTCCGGCCTCTCGACTATGCCGCCAATCATTCGGAGTAAATTTTCAAACTAGGCGTCATCCAAACGCAAAATATTTCGGTAGGCTACGGGGTTTTCATCAGCTCTCTTAACAAAACGTTGGATGCCCCATATTTATCTCGTCTTCCGAGACCCAGTCTTTAAAACCTACATTTTTTTCTCGGTTTTTTTTCTTTCTTTCCGATTCCTATCCGAATGGCAAGGGATGAATGAACGCCAGAACTTTGCCTCTGGACATATCCCGTTGCCAAGATCTATTCCAGCCCAGCTCCGTCGCAGAGTTCGAAACACTTTATTTTGAGTCAAAAAACAACAAACATACAAAATGTTTACAACATATTTTCCCCGGATAATTAATTGGGTACTGTCACAGAATCGCAAGGAGACAAACCACGACTCCTGCACGAGCAACTTCACTCGAAATTTTCACAGCGACGAAAACGAGGCGATTCCGCTTATTGTTTGGAAATCACAACGATGTCAAGTAGTAAGAAAAGTGGGAAGTGAGTATCGTACACGGCAGTTTTACAAGCCAGATAGCAAAAACGCCAGCTAGCAGCAGCGAGAAATATAGCCCGACCCTTAACTTTACTCGCTCTAGCGGAGCGAGCGATGAGTTTATTATTGTACACAGGACCAGGAGATGCACCACCTTCTGATTCTTAATAAAAATCCGCTTCTTAACTACGGATTTGATCTGTAGTTAAGAACTGAGAGGAAATTTTGCTACCACATTCTTCACTAAGAAACGTTTTTCTTCCGTAGTTAAGAACGGAGTTGAGAACCGATGCCACCAACTTCTTAGCTCGATTCTTAGTAAACAATTTTTTCTTCCATGCGAGATAACGTAAATGTTTTCTTTTAATAGAAATTTTTTTTTTGATTCATATTTTAAAAAATGAAATTTTTTTTTTTTAACGGATGCATTTTTTTTAAATTTCCGAATAAGGAATTCGTCCAACTTTTTTAAGTTATCGAAAACTTATCTGAAGGTTGAGTGGGACAGTTGTGAAAACAGTGTTGGAGTCTCTATGCAGCACATATAAGTTATGTTGATAATAGTGATAAAATATGGGATCATTTCGATAAATTTTGATGAAATTTGCTGCATTTATCACATTTGATTCAGGAGAAACTCTCCAGACCAAGATGCCACCTTTTTACACTTTTCGTAGATTTCAGATTCGCATTTGATTCTATCGACCACGAAATTCTATGGGACATCCTTAGAAAACTTGGAGTAAGTGAACATTTTGTCAAGGTGTTCCATAATATGTACTTAAGGGCAACATAGCAGGTGAGAACTGCCTCAGGTTTGACAGATAAAATATCCATCACAAGGGGAATATTGCAAGGGGAGAAATCTTTTCTCCAACCCTATTCAGTATGTATTTAATCGATTTGATTAATAATCTGAACAATTCCGAAACTCACCCATTGCACATTGACCAACAAAGAGCGATTCATTGTCTGTTTTACGCAGATGAGACAGTACTCCTCTCTGATAATCCAGTAGACTTACAAAAGAAAATAAAAATTCTAGAATCTTTTTGCATACAATATAAATTGGAAATTAACATCTCTAAGACCGGTATTACACTATAAAAGTTCTTTGTCAAAGATCATGTATAAAATAAGTTTGACAAAAAAATTTGATAGTGTAATGGGCAACTTTGATAAAAAACGCTCTTTATCAAAGTTTCTTTTACCGAAGTCAGCCTCCTCATATTTGAAAAAAGATTGATGTTGATGCTTTCTATGCTGCAGTTTCAATTGCTCAAGTTTGCATAGTATGTACTTTGCGAGATGATAAAGTAATTAAAAAATGAGTGGTAGGTATCAATTGGATATACAAGTTTTCGTCTCGATGAACTGAATTAGTTCATACGATTTGAACGGTATTAAAAAAATATATAAAAATGGTTTTAAATAAACTAAAGAAAAAAAAATTTTTTACTTCCATCACATACTAAAGTCAGTGGTAGCTACAAAGACCTTAATTCCCATGTGAATATCGGAGATTTGAATTTCTCTAGCTGAATGAAAAAACAGAAACAAACGCGTTTGGGTGCTTATCAGTTATAACGAATTTAATTCCGAAAATAATGTTGAAAATATCGTTATATCTATGGGATATAAGGGGTCCTCTTCAAGTAATACGTTGCCAATCGTGAGGGGTGGGGGGTTCGCATTTGCTGACTTTTAATGACAAGGTGGAGGGGGTGTTCAAATGATTGTGTGAGCAATAGAGGTAGGAAAATATGACATTGAGTTATATGTTGGGCTGGTATATATGAAATGTTAGTATATATATTTGGTTGATAGATATGAAATGATAAATACTGTACTTTCGGAAATCATATATGTAAATTGGAAGGCCTTTTACAAAGTGCCGCCTTACCACATTGGCCCACCCGAACAAGACCCGGGGGCCTCAAGAGAAAAGGGGCCTCATAAAAATGAAATGTGGTTGGAATTTCCGAGCATTCACCACGTAGGGCGTCAGAAAAATCATTTGGCCCATGATGCTCTTAAGACGGCCCTGCTTATACTTCTGGTACTTTTGCAATCAGGTAGTGGGGCCCCAGAACATCACTCGGCCTGGGGGCCTGCCTCACGATGCTCTTAAGTTTTACAGACATGGGTTATAACAAGATCGGGGTAGGACGGGACGGTCATAGTGACAATCTAGGAGTCCGCAAATTTTAAGGGGCGGGGATTGTTTCTAAGGTTTCCTTTGGGGAGCCACACACTGGTGGATCGATTTTTTTTCAATGGATTAAGTTCCATAAAATCAAAAGTTGTATTTCAAGAAAAAAGCCCGAATCTCTGAAGTACTACAGTACTATTGCGAAAATCGGCTTCAGGTGTGTTCTGTCAACGTTACAGCTAGATGGTTATCTCTAGCTATAGATAACGCTGGTTGTGTTCATTCCCAGAACCACTCGAAGAAGTATCGACATAACTACACGTTTGTGTCAGAGGTCCTCAGTCTTTGTAAACCATGCACCACAGTGGTCATCGGCTAAAGTTGGTTTTCAACTTCGAGCCGTGAATGTGAGTCGAGCTCACATTAAAAGTCTCGTCACTGAGAGCAACAGGCCTACAACGGTTCAAATATTCAGTATCACTACGCTTCATTCTCAGTTTAAAATATTGATGTCAGCACTGCAATATCAGGCACAACGCCTTATACGCACTGAGACTGTTAGGCACACACTCACATTCCCGGCGCAACTCATTCGGTAGTAAATTCCCCATGGACCATGGCAATAGACCGGAGTTGTTCTCGGTTTGAAAAAAAGTCTTTGTAAACGTTAGAACTATTGAAATATCGGTGACAGTTCGACGGACCACTTACATCCGTGATTTTTGAAATTTTTGCCTTCCATTTCACCCTTGTCTCAACGTTTACCCCGCAGAATACCTCAAGTAGCCCTTCAAAGCACTGAACAAATCAATATCGACAACTCGCCTCTGGTAAAGGTTTGTGACTACCCTAGAAGCTGCGACTCACATTTTGAGAAACACTGATTTGCAGTAAACGGGTATTAATTCAAACCCCCTACGTGAATATCTTTAAGGTTTGCGACGTACATAAATAATTTTAATTCTCTTAAATTTTCAAGTTTGTACGAGGAACAGGTGGTCCTTGTACAGACCCATCGCGAATAGGGGTCGAGTCGTTTTTCTCATTAAACTCGAATAATTATGGTGCATCGGTTTTCACGAATATCGGAAATGTCGGATGTTTTCACGTTCCCGTGCGACTTGGTTATATCCGGGCTCGACTGTTTATGCATGACATCACGGGATTTGTTTTTTCATATTGACGAGATACATTTATTTCATTATCATCTGAGATGGTTGACAGTGAGCCAATGCATTACATGCGGTGTAAAATCTTTTATATAATATTAACCTCATCAGCAATGTTTGATAAAAGAGTCACGCTGATGCACTTCCATCCTGCACTGTGACGTATTAACTCTTCAAAAACGTGTTCTTCACTTGCCACTCCCTTCTCTGTGTGGGAAGAAAGAAAAAGATTCTCTTTCTGTGTGTATATCTTGGTTTAAAAAATAAACTTGTGTGAAAATCGGGAACGCAACTAGGCTGGAGCAACACTGCGGCACTGTCCCAGGGCTCCGAGCGAAATGGGGCCCACTAAAATTTACACTAACCAGTGGTCTGTTCATCCAAAATTTGGGTCCGTTTTCCGGACCCTTCACATCCGGATCAGAAAAACGAACCCTTCACGAAATAAAAAAATAATGAATCCATAAATTTGAAATTTCATTTCTTTTGCGATAGATCAACTAGATTATTTCGCTTCCTATAAAATTATTCATTTATCACAAAATTAATGACACATTTCAGAAAAATAAAGAAGATTTTCACAAAAACAGGATCATGCAATAGAGTCTGGGCAGACCCCTGCTTACCCCAAATAGATGTCGGCCCCGTAAAGGCACAATAAGGCCTTATAGAAAAATGAGTTGTATGTCACAAGCAGCTCACTTGCCCAGTTCATGGTTTTACTGCTGCTCCCCAGAATAGTTAAGCAGTGCCGTCTTAAGACATGGGCCCACTTGGACACGGTTCGGGGCGTCAAGAGAAAAGGGGACCTTAGAAAAATCATTTGGCCCGGGGCCCATGATGCTCTTAAGACGGCCCTGTAGTTAAGTGGTGTTTTGAATTATAAAAGTACCAATTCAAAGCAAAAAGAGACACATATCTTCATCTCGCCGGGTCGCCCCTAGAAGCCACGGCGCACATTTTGAAAAACCCTGTCATATCACATCACTGGATATGATGGTTCACACATTAATGATACATTTATTTAATTATCATCTGAGGTGGTGGAGATTAAATCAATCTATTATGTCATCGGTGGCCAACTTTCTATTCGAGGGTCAATATAATGTTCAGTTGCTACATCCACTCCGATGTATATGCCACGGTTCATGGTAAAAGCTCGGAGAGACGAGGTGAGATGGTAAAATTCCGAAAAATGATGCAAAGACGTTTTTATTTGAGACTCATTACCAAGTCAAATCCCGTTTTTATTCAGTCAATAAACCATCGTTAACTTATTAATTCTTGACACTTATTAATTACTTAATAAATATAGTAATTGAACAGTTTAAAATTAAATTAATTAGGAATTAATGTATTAATTATTTATTTATTTATTTTATTTATTCTCAACAGTAAAAACCCGTAAGTGGAGAGCGACATTCATGTCATATATATAGCCATCTGGTGGCTCGTCGTCCATGAGCTATTAGCTGATCGGTTTCACCGTCCATTGCACGGTTCCGTTCGGCATATATACGCTCTAGCGAAGGAAAATCTCTATCTCCTCTGTAGCTTAGTGGCCAGAGCACTCGTCCGGTAATCGAGGGACCCGGGTTCGACTCCCGGTAGAGGCAGATATGAGTTTTTTCCTTCCTTAAAAAATTAACATCTCAAATAATAAATATCTTCACAACATCCAGTCTTCTGTATATCTTGTATTATTAGTTTTCCTAAATGCTGCCACGTGTATCCAGGTTTAGGTTCACTTGTACCCAAGGCCATTAGTTAGTGTCCCGACATCTCCAGAGGAGTGCGGGGTCATGATGTAATGCGTGGAGAGGCAGATGGGGTATCAGTGGGCGAAGCGCACTCACCAACCCCGTGCGTCAGCGCGAGCCATCATAACGAAATAAGTTTTATTTAAATACTTATTACTATTAATTCAATTAATAAGTGTTACTCGCACTAGTAATTATAACTATTGAACAATTATTAATTAATCAAGATGGGTGGGGGCACTGTTAAGTTAATGATGTTAAATTAATTCATTTAAAACGGGCTTTAACTGGTAGGGGTAAATTAATTATGTGAGCATCAATTACTTAAATAGCGTCAAAACCCCATCATGGTGGTTATTTTGTTAGTTAATTCATTATTTGTGTATAATTATTAAATTATTATTCATAAACTAATAAGCATCAGAAACTAATAAGTTTATGGTGATTAATTGATCCATTTAAAACGGACTTTGACTTGGTAAAAATCCGAAATGAAAACTTTTTTTGCAAGAGTTTTTTGGACTTTCACCTTGACAAAATCCGAGTCTCTGGGATTTTACCGTGACATATGAACCGCAATAAGTAATATAAGAAACATGGACAATTTAGTCGCTAAACTTTCACTCTGGGCCTTTGTATTCCTCAAATTCTTCATAAACTGATATATTCATTATTCATTAAGTTGCGTTCCTAGCTAAAGATGTAATGCATCAAAATAATTAGCTTCTTCCGCAAATTACTCCATCCAATACAATCATCACAATCATCCACACAGTGGCGTCGGAGCCAGGGGTGCTGTGGGTGCTCAAGAATCCACAGTAATTTGTCGCATGGATCCAAGCACTCCCAGAATTGATTCAGAAATTAAAATTCATCCATAACTACTACTAGTAACAGCACAACACTGACGAAGTGACGAAAACTTTTGCAAAAAAATTTTTATATAAATCTTTTATAGTACAATGTGGTCCATTTCCTTTATAAAATAAATTTTATAAAAAAAATTTGAATATAAAATTTATAAAAGATTTTTGTCAAATTTTATAAAAGAAATTTTATCAAACTTTTATAGTGTAATACCGGCCTAAAACTAAGGTTATGGTCTTCAGAAGGGGAGGGAGACTAAAAAAATCAGAAAAATGGTATTTCTCAAATATCCCAAAAGAAATAGTTTCGTCTTACACATACTTCATCCTTCGGAAAATTTCGGACAGCTAAAATCAAATTCATCTCCAAAGCAAAAACCGCAATAAACTCAATCTGGCCGATTCTTATCCAGTCTACGATTTCATCAATGAATATTGCATTCAGACTCTTCTCTTCTCTGGTTGTAATGTCAGCTCAGAATATTTGGAGGATTTCGATGTTGTATTAAATTTTTTCGCGAGAGAACTGTTGCTTTTTCTACGAGACACGCCAAGCTATAAGATCACAATCAGTTCACCAAGTTCACAATCAGATGTGAACTTGGTCAAACAAGAATGTCCATATTACTATAAAAAGTTTATCATCTGCTTTGTTAGAATTCTAAAAATGCCAAACTACAGACTTCCGAGACTGTCTTAACCAATTGTCAAAAAAGGCGAAACACTCACTCCCTGACAGACGTAACTGGCTTTTCTTCGTGTGGAGAATATTGGACGACTGGGGCTTGAGTTTTCTGAGAGAATCTATGGACCCAAACTTAGTAAAAAAACATATCCCGATAATTCTTCAGATTCTATGTGATCAAAGTTCACAGGTAGACTTATCAAATGCATATAATTCTACATCATTTCCCCAGTATAAGCTCGTAAAATCTAACTTTAAAACGGAACAATTTCTTCTGAATAACAACGATTTAAATACAAGAGACTTTTTGTATAGACTTGTTTTTTGTGCAAATTCGACTCGGAAAAGAACGCATTTACGTGAATGGAAAGGTGCTTCTCATTAACCCAGTCGTATATAAACTGTACATTTTGTAATAAAAATTCTCCCGAAACCCCTGGTCGCATGTTCTTTTTCACTGTAATGCTTACACATACTATCGATCGAAATACCCAGACAAAAACTTGACACATCAATCAATTCCTGAATTTCTGAAACATTATGAAACTAACATTTCAAAAATCTATTGGTTCTTGAATGATATTATAAAATTTAGAGATTTTGAATTTTGACAATTAACGATCAAACGTTCTTTTTTTCTTCTCTCTCTCCACCACCTTGTTTTATTTGTTTCATCGTTGTTTTATATTGTCTGATATAAAAGTAGCTCCAGAGCGAAGCAGCATAATTTACTATCAACGTAAGGAAAAGAAAAGTGGCATTATCATCACAAAGATAATCCCCCTCGAAGAGGAGGAGGAAGAAAAAGTGATAAGACGAAACGTGCATCGCTAGTGAGCGTGATGAAAAATTACGCCAAAGCTCCCCATATACTACTATTAACAGCTCTTTATCACTTTCACCGTAACATACACTCATGTCTACAAAATTAAGGATAATTCAGAATCACATTAATTTGTACACTGAGGTGTACATTAATTTATAACACTGTATGGAACATTCATTTTTATAAGTGTGAAGCCTTTATCAAGCCTTTATGCCAGACTTTATCAAAGCTCTTCTTCAAATCAAGGAATGCATTGGCCTTATATACACACATGTCCATAAATTACGATAATTCAGAATCACACGGAAATCGGAATCTAAAGTAAAAATTTTCACCTGTAGAATTATCACACACATCTGCAAGAATGATATGCAAATTTCAGGAAGCCACCAGATGATGCCGATAGTACGTCACAATGACGAGAGTGTAAGAGGGGGGTATATAAGGAATGGTGGCAAAGAAGTGAAATTGCTCACAAGAGTTCTGTAAGGCGCTCAGTACCATAAGCGAATAGTTATGACACAGAGGACGCATGTGGATGATTTTTTACGTGGTAGAATTATCGGCCGCCTGGAATGTGGGCGTACTCAGATGGAAGTATCCGAGGAAGTTGGAATTGCCCAAAGTGTCATCTCTAGGCTTTGGCAATGATTCCAAGATAACGGAAATGTCAGTAGACGTTACAGTACAGGTCGCCCCCGAGTTACAACGCCGAATGAAGACCGGTATTTGGCAGTAACTGTCAAAAGAAGCAGACGGAGCACAGCATCCGACCTGTCTCGTCAGCTATCTGCAGCCACGGGTACCACAGTTTCAAGGCAAACCGTGTACAGACGTTTGGGAGATATTAGTCTATATTCTCGCAGGCCTGTCAGATGTGTTCCGCTCACGGCAACTCACTGTCGGCAGCGATTAGCCTGGAGTAGAGAACATGCAATGTGGACATCGTCACAGTGGGCTTGTGTGATGTTTTCCGACGAGTCCAGGTTTAGTTTGCAGTCTGATTCACGTCGGACTTTAATATGCAGAACGCCAGGTACCCGTTACCACCAAGACAACATCATTGAACGACACCGTTACGGTGGTGCAGCATTGCTTGTTTGGGGTGGAATTATACTGGGTTCCAGAACAGATCTGCATGTTCAAACCGGAACCATGAAAGCCCAAATTTATCGGGACATCATTCTGGAACAACATGTACGTTTGTTTAGGGGCGCCATGGGCGCAGAATTTGTGTTTATGGATGACAACGCCCGTCCTCACCGAGCAAACATCGTAAACGAATACCTTGAATCTGAGGATATAACCCGTATGGAATGGCCAGCATTCTCACCTGACATGAATCCGATAGAGCATGTGTGGGACATGCTTGGGCGACGAGTTGCATCCCGTCAACCACCTCCTACATGTGTACCGGAACTTCGTAGAGCATTGCTTGCTGAGTGGAGTGATCTTCTCCAAGATCAGATCGATAATTTGATACTGAGCAAGCCTAGGCGTTGTACGAACGGTATTTCATCGCATGGGAGACATACAATGTATTAACCATCATACCAACCATGTAATAGTAAGTTTTTGTAAACGAGATATTTTTTACAATTGCTCCAGGGAGCAAAAATACAATGTACACTGCTCAAAACAATTAGGGGAGCAAGCAAAAAAGTGAAAAAAACCGTGCGAGACAGCCACGTATTGGCATACAATGGATAGTACACGCGTATCAATGCGCAATACAGAAAAAAGACGTAAAAAAAATTTGGAATTAGGCTTTAATTCTTTGAAAATATGGAAAAAACATGAAAAGATGATTTAGGGCAACAATTTGTTACATGTAAACGATAAAAAAAGTACTGTTTAGACATCATGCATGAGTTTTAATAGGGTGTGTGGTCTCCTCGAACAGCTAAGACTGTTGCACACCTGTTTGCCATGGATGCGATGAGGTTATCGATCAGACTTTGGGGAATACTGTTCCACTCCTCAAGAAGTGCAATCTGCAAGTCTCGGACAGTAACAGGCGGCCTTGGTCGCGCAGTAGTGCGTCATCCGAGCCGATTGGATTCGGGTCAGGAGAGCACGCTGGCCATTCCATACGCTGTATTGTTTCAGCTTCAAGCATGTTCTACACCAGACGAGCTCTACGCGGTCGGGCATTATCATCATGGAAAACAAAGGAATCTCCAATGGCTCCAGCGTAAGGGATGACATGAGGTCGCAGTATCTCGTCTGCATACCTTCGGGCCGTCAAAGTGCCGATTATGAAATTGTGGTGCCGCGCTATGACTCTGATGCTGAATTTTCAGCTTCTGCGGCTGCAGTATATCAAGACGTACATTCCTTTCCGAATGATATGTAGGTCCGTACGTCCGCCTATGCTGATTCCACCCCATACCATCCAACCAGCTCGTCTGTATTGTGACCTTTCACGAACGAATGCGGGGTTATTTCGAGTGCCCCTGTCCCTCCATACCAGAACACGTCGGGTGCCACACTCCAGACTGAATCGGGACTCGTCTGTAAACAGCACTTGGCTCCAATCATGTTGCTCCCAATCTCGATGTTCACCAGCCCATCTTCTTCGGGCCGAACGGTGGCGTGGGGTCAACGGAATGCAGACCATTGGCCTACGTGCATAGAGCCCTCCCTCATGAAGCCGATTACGTACTGTTTCGCTGGACACCCTTCGTCCTGTTGCCAAGAGCAACCGTCTTCGCAGCTGCGTAGCATTCTCTGTTCTGTTTCGACGGGCTATTAACCGTACATACCGGTCATCAGTTGCTGTAGTGGCGCGTGGCTGTCCTTTCCCTGGTCGACGTCTAACATTTCCTGTTTCTTGGAATCGATTCCACAGCCTTGCAACAACAACACTTCTGGCGACTCCAACAGCGTCCGCGACACTACGTTGTGTTTGCCCGGATTCCAGTCTGCCTATAACACGCCATGCCATGGATTCCGGTAAATCACGTTATTGAGACATCCTCAAGTCACCTTGTCTCAAAAAAAAATACTGCGCAATCAAATTTCACAGTTACGGCAGTAAAACAGACGTTTCTGCAACATCCCGATTTCTGCCCTTATCTCCTTTTTCTGGTTTTTGACGTCATGAACTTTGATTTGCATATGAAGTTTTCTTCTTCCGTTTCTTGCTAGGCTTTAAATTATGGATGATTCATTTTATGTTACTTATCGGTATACATCTTTGCGTAATTTTGTTAAAACCATGTGCTCCCCTAATTGTTTGAGCAGTGTATTAACCATCATACCAACCATGTAATAGTAAGTTTTTGTAAAGGAGATATTTTTTACAATTGCTCTAGGGAGCAAAAATCGTAGTTTTTATGAATGGTATCATACATACACCATCGTTTTTGTTCTATATCTTTTGTTTAATAAATGGGCTTATGAATAAGTAACGTTTGTTTTGTTTTTGAACCTTTATTTGCCGGAGCTGGCATTATCCTCAATTTATGGACATGAGTGTATATAGCAGAGCCCCTCTTTATGGAGGGTGGCAGGGATCCAACCCGGTGAACGTGGGATGAGTCTTTGATTCGAATCATATCGCATGATTAAGTATGTATATTTTTCTGTTTTGTACTGTAACACGTTACAAAATAATATGTTGACGCATTTTGATAGCTTACTTTTAAGTTGAAATTTAACACAATTTATTTTACAGGAATATTAAATATAATGTCGAGTAAGAGCAAAAATGTCGACGTGGTTTACCTTGATTTCCAGAAGGCATTCGATCGGGTCCAACATGGCAAACTCTTGAAGCGTTTACACGAGATTGGAATAGGGGGCAACTTGCTGAATTGGATAGAATCGTGGTTAAGAGATAGGTCACAACGAGTTATGGTGAACGGGGAATTCTCTGGTTGGACAGACGTCACAAGTGGAGTTCCTCAGGGAAGTGTCCTTGGCCCCATACTTTTTTCACTTTTTATCGATAAACTCGATCAGGGTATCGATGGAATTACTAGCAAATTCGCAGATGATGTGAAGCTAATGGGGGTAATCGGGAATGAAAGCGATAGGGAGTTGCTCCAGACCAACTTAAACAAGATTGCAGCATGGGCAAATGAATGGAGCATGACGTTTAGCGTAGATAAGTGCATGGTCGCTCATTTTGGTTCGAACAACCCACGGTTCTCTTACGAGTTGAATGGTGTCACTATCCCGGATGCAACTAGAGTCACCGATTTGGGAATTCTCATTGACGAGCGACTTAAGTTTTCTGAACATTGTTCAGCGGTTGTCAAAAAATCGAATAGAATGCTTGGTCTCATTTTCAAAAAGGTCTCTTCGCGTTCTCCTAAAGTCATTCTTCCGCTTTTTCGAGGCTTAGTTCGTCCTGGACTGGAGTATGCTGTAAGGTTTTGGAGACCATACCTACAGAGGGACATAGACTTGGTTGAAGGGGTGCAGAGAAGAGCTACGCGTGTCCTTATTGGCACACAGGGCTTGAGTTATGAAGAAAGACTTCATTTTTTGAATATGTTTACATTGGATGAACGCAGGTGTCGAGGAGATATGATCGAAGTGTTCAAAATTTTCAATGGGATGGATAGGATGGACCATGAACTTTTAGTACACCGCCAATCGACTGCTTTTACAAGGGGACACCAGTATTGATTGGTGAGGGACAATGCAAGGTTATGGTGTCGCAGGGAATTTTTCTCCAATAGGGTTGTTAATAAATGGAATAGCTTACCCCCGGAGGTAGTAAATTGTAACACAATTGACACGTTTAAAAAGAAATACGATAAACATGTTGGGGTAAATCGGGAAGCTATCCATTCTTAGAATAAGACAACCATAAGTATTCTTTATGGGCATTGTATAATATTTTATCATGTGTATATATTGTTTGTAATTTGTGTTAATTGCATTTTTAATTGGGTTGCTGTATTTTTGAAACATATGACAACCATATTTTTATGGGCATCTTTTTATCAGCCACCTCGTTGGGCATTTTGCCTGTTGTGGTGTTGTATTTGTATTTGTATTTGTATTTGTATAATAACGAGCTGGTTAATGCGACCGACTGGTCTCGAGACAGTTAAGAGATTGTGTGAGTGTCCTTATCTTTTGTCGCTTGCTGGACTAGGCAGATGCAAACGAGAAGCAGGTGCAAGCAAGAAGCAGGTGCAAGAGTTCGCCACACGTACATTACTGGATAGGCTACGTGTACTGTTGAGTCACATCAGTACTCCCCCCTCCAGTGTCGTAGGACGCGAGATGTCTTGGGAAGCGAACGCATCTCCCGGAGCGAGTTGTTGTGGTCACAGGTGACTCAGGAACTTCAACATTATGTTGACTGTCCTCTTCGGCGACAAAAAAAGTAGGCTTAACGCGATTTAGCGATACCGCTTCTTCTTTTCCCTTAATTTTGAGACACAGATATTTTTCATTTCGTTTTAGGATCTCAAAAGGGCCGTCGTATGTTTTTTGTAGAGGTTTGTGTACATCGTCGCGCGCACGAAGACGTGTGTTCGGCGCGAAAGTTCAGGATGCACAAAAACTTTTTCACTCCGTGGGAACTTGCTGCTATCGGAGTCATCACGTAGTCTGAAGACCAATGTTGACGGCTGAGCTGCTTCAGTTCTTTGTGGTGCGAGGAAATCACCAGGAAGTCGCAAAGTTGCAGCATAGACCGATTTCGCGCACGTTGCACTGAGGTCATGTCGAAAAGTCGACCGAAAACTCAACAAAACTGTTGGTAGTACATCGACCCATCTGTTCGTGTTTTGGCATTGTTCAAAGCGTGATGGACGTGTTCAAAGCGTTCGATTGGAAGTTCAAATGAACCTAAACTGCTGGTTGTATGTCTGTGAACTTTCACTTTTTGCACGGAATGCACACACACAAGACTTGACCGATTTGGTGACATCTTTATTGATCGAGGGCCAGACGAATCGGTCCGTGACCAGTTTGGTAGTGGCTCGGGTTCCAGGGTGTGATAAGTTGTGCACCGCCTGGAAAACCTGGTAACGGAAGTTCTTTGGAACGTAAGATCTGACTTTCCCGGAAGAGACATCACAATACAGTTCCTGGTCAGAGTCGAGCAGTGTCACTTTTTTCAAGTCCAATGAAGTTCGTTTCGGTAACAAGTTCATTAGCTCCACGTATGTTTCTTGGGCTTCCGCTATTTCAGTGTAATTGATGGAATATGGTGTTGTAATTTCCTCAATTCACAATAAAGAATCCGCAACCGAATTTTCTGATCCTTTAATATGATGTATGTCAGTCGTAAATTGGGAAATGTATTCGGTCTGTTTTGCCTGCCGCTGTGGTGGTCGAGTGGTCATAGTGACGGACTCGCATCGCGAGGATCCGCGTTCGAACCCCACCGGCGCCACAGTGGTGGTCGGCTGAAGTTGGTCTCCTGTGGTTCCCAACTTCAAGGCGCGAATGCGAGCCGATCTCCCCGTTAAAAAGTCTCGCCACAGAGAGCAACAGGCCTACAACGTTACAAATATTCAATCATTACACTTCACTCACAATTTTAAGTATAGATGGCAGCAGTGAAATATCAGCAACAACACTGGCTACACACTCAGACTGTTAGGTGCACACTCACTTTGTTCCAGACTGTGCCACGAAGCTGGGCTGGAAGAGATCTCGGCAACGGGATAAGTCCGGTGGCAGAGACCCTGGCGTTCATTCATTCATGTCTGTTTTGCCACGGTGATAGTTTTTCCGATTTTTGTCGAAGTTAATAACTTGTGATCAGTTAGGATGCTAAATTGTCGACCTTCCAACATATATCTAAGATATTTTATGCTAGCAAATATAGCAAGCAATTCTCTATCATAAGCGCTATAGTTTTTTTCGGTCGGGGAAAGTTTCAGAGAAAAAAAAACCAAGGGATTCTAATATCTGTCCCACCTGATTTAAGGCTCCCCTATGGCTACATTTGAAGCATCTACCTTCAAGACCAATTTAGCTGTTGGAGATGGGTGTACAGCTTCGGCTAATTGATGTTTACAGTCCTCGAAAGCTGTAGAAGCCTCATCGGATCAATCAATTTTGTGATTCGAAATTTTATTTGAGCCCTTTAAAAATTCTGTCAAGACATTTTGTTTTTCTGCTGCTCGTGGCAGGAACCTTCTGTAAAAATTTACCGGTTCTAAGAACCGCCTCAACTCTTTCAAGTTGCTAGGTTTATGGTATTCTAGAATGGTCTGGACCTTTTCAGGCAAGGGTTTGATACATTACATGATATTACATGACCCAAGAATGTCAATTCTTTAAGACCTAACTCGTATTTAGAGGCATTAAGTTTGATACCATATTTGTTTAAGTGATTGAATAGCAACTCCAAGGACGAAGGTGTTTGTCAGCGTCCTTAGAAAAAACTAGAATGTCATCAATATATATATATATATATTGATGACATTCTATATATATATATATATGTATATATGTTAGGGGGGCTCTGCCCCCCTTCCGCCTTTGGCGGCCAACCCCCCCCCCTTCTCTCCCGGACATATCTTGTTTATTTCGTCCCACTTCATCAGCGTGCTATGGAAAAGGGGAAAGGGACGTGTGAAAGCACCAGCCTACTGAAGAAGCGAATTTTAATGAAAATAATAATAAAGCAACAAAAAACAAATGAGATTCATCAAGTATCCCCAGAAAACTTCCCCATGGGGGTCCCCAGATTCAATTCGCTGAATTTCAGTGGGGCCCCACACTGGATATATCTTGGGCTACCGATGTGTTGCAAATTTTACAATGTTAAACCACAAAAATCAATGAGATACATTCAGGGGCACCGAATTACAACCTGCCAACATTTCCATGAAGCCCTGACCTGCAAGCTTGTCGGACACCCCCCTGTGAGAATTTTTCATTTTTATCAATTTTACAACGAATAAAATCCAGGGCCCCACATCCAGTAGCGGGGACACAATACGCAGATTTTTAGTGGGGCCCCAGACTGGCTATATCTCGGGTTTCGGCTGTGGCAAATTCTACAACAGAAAAGAATGAGATTCATCCAGGGCCCCCAAAATCAAACCTGTAAACATGGGGCCCCCCGACTTGGAAGCTTGTTGGTCATCCCCCGGTGCGAGTGCCATGAAAAATTTTCATTTGTATTCGTTTTACCAACGAATAAAATCCAGGGCCCCAAAATGAAACCTGTAAACATGGGGCCCCCGACTTGGAAGCTTGTCGGTCATCCCCCGGTGCGAGTGCCATGAAAAATTTTCATTTGTATTCGTTTTACGAACGAATAAAATCCAGGGCCCCCAAACAATTACCCGGGACACCAATTCGCATACTTTTGGTGGGGCCCCAGACTGGCTTTATCTCGGGGTTCCGCTGTTGCAAATTCTACAACAGAAAAGAATGAGATTCATCCAGGGCCCCCAAAATGAAACCTGTAAACATAGGGCCCCCGACTTGGAAGCTTGTCGGTCATCCCCCGGAGCGAGTGCCATGAAAAATTTTCATTTGTATTCGTTTTACCAACGAATAAAATCCAGGGCTCCCAAAATGAAACCTGTAAACATGGGGCCCCCGACTTGGAAGCTTGTCGGTCATCCCCCGGAGCGAGTGCCATGAAAAATTTTCATTTGTATTCGTTTTACCAACGAATAAAATCCAGGGCCCCCAACCAATTACCCGGGACACCAATTCGCATACTTTTGGTGGGCCCCAGACTGGCTTTATCTCGGGCTTCCGCTGTTGCGAATTCTACAATAGAAAAGAATGAGATTCGTCCAGGGCCTCAAAATGAAACCTGTGAACATGGGGCCCCCGACTTGGAAGCTTGTCGGTCATCCCCCAGAGCGAGTGCCATGAAAAATTTTCATTTGTATTCGTTTTACCAACGAATAAAATCCAGGGCCCCCAAAATGAAACCTGTAAACATGGAGCCCCCGACTTGGAAGCTTGTCGGTCATCCCCCGGAGCGAGTGCCATGACAAATTTCCATTTGTATTCGTTTTACGAACGAATAAAATCGAGGGCCCCCAACCAATTACCCGGGACACCAATTCGCATACTTTTGGTGGGGCCCCAGACTGGCTTTATCTCGGGCTTCCGCTGTTGCGAATTCTACAACAGAAAAGAATGAGATTCTTCCAGGGCCCCAAAATGAAACCTGTAAATATGGGGCCCCCGACATGGAAGCTTGTCGGTCATCCCCCGGTGCGAGTGCTATGAAAAGTTTTCATTTGTATTCGTTTTACCAACGAATAAAATCCAGGACCCCCCAACCAATTACCCGTGACACCAATTCGCATACTTTTGGTGGGGCCCCAGACTGGATATATCTTTTGCCTCCGCTATCGAAATTTTTCAACGTTAAAGCAGCAAGAAAACAATGAGATCCATCAAGGGCCCCTGGAAATGAAAACTTTTTACTTATACGTGAAATCTTCCCCGGGTACCCCGACCCTGTGTTGGGAGCACTGCTGTTGTGTGTGTATATTATACATATATATACCTCTCGGCATGGACCTCCCCCCCCCCCCACAAAGGAAGGGCTGACAGGGGTCACAACGATTCTTATCACTTTTTGATTTTTCACACTATAAATTAATCACAGAGGGGCCCCTGAAAAGCTGGTTTGGGGGCTCGAAATCTAAATTCCAGCCTAAGGGCTCTGCTGTAGGATGTAGGAGCCTCTTGGTACATGCACATAACATGGTCCCGATGGGTCAAATGGGTCCCGATATGTGAATATCGACCCAATATCGATATATGATATATGATATCATATCGATATATGAATATGAATGTACGATATATGAATGTGAATATCGATATATGAATCGAAACCGACTTCCGTAACAGATTTCCGTCACTCAAAAATTTCACCCACTTCCGTCACTCGGTTGCTTAGCAACAGGCCCTTTTCGAGTTTGTTTGTGATTTTATATTATAGAAAATAGATATATATATATATACTTTACAAAGCAAATATCTAGGTCTCTTGAAACCTCATCCATGAATCTTTGGAACGTTTGAGCTTCATTGTAGAGTCCAAAATTTAGGAATGGGAACTCGTACAGCCCAAACAGCCCAAATGGTGTGATAACTGCAGTTTTAGGAATATCTTCTTCACATACTGAAATTGCGTGGTAAGCTCGAAAAATATCTAGTTTAGAAAATATTTTCTTATCATTAAGCGCGTGAGTAAAATCTTGTAAGTGGGGAATCGGGTACCTGCCAGGGACAGTCTGAGCATATGTAGCTTCCTATAATCTCCCACCGGACGTATACCACCAGCTGGTTTATCCACGACGTGTAAGGGCGATGCCTAGGGGGCTCTTTGATGGCCTACAAATGCCTGTTTCTAACATGTATTCAAATTATTTTTTGACTAAATCAAATGTTTTAGAATGCAGTCGTCTGACTTTGCAATGAACAGATGGTCCTGTTGTCTGGATATGATGCTTCGTAGAATGTTTAACTTCCTTAAAATTGATTGTCGGATTTGTGATATCTGGATATTTTCTCAGGAGGTCGTGATATGGAGAAAATCCTTCTATTGTTTTCACCGTGGCTTGAGAGCAAGGCTTGGAATCACTTCCAATGCTGAGATTAGTAGTAGAATCTATGAGCCGTTTCTTTTTTTTAGGTCCACTAATAGACCGAAATGTTGCAGGAAATCAGCTCCTATTATGGGCACAGATACCTCAGCAATTACAAAGTTCCATTTGAATGATCTACACAAGCTCAAGGAAAGGTGTAAAAGGGTTGTGCCATATGTTTTTATTTTGGAATGGTTGGCTGCAAAAATACCAGATCGGTGGCTCCATGAGCACCTTTTCGTGGTGGTATACACGAAACATCACTTCTTGTATCGATCAAGTAACTACAATTTGTTTGTCTGTCGTATATCTTTAATCTATGGCCAATACTCAAACCCTTAGGCTAAGAACATAGTGGAAGCTGCGAGCAAAGCGACGAATGAGAAAATGAGAAAGAAGAGAAGCGACACGAGAGTATAGCTGCGAGCAAGGAACATAGTACACATAGTGGGGGTGTTTGATGTAGCAGAGAGTATGAAATAGAAACTAGCTATCAACTTGGTTTTTTAAATTAAAGAATGCTTAAAAATTTCATAATTTTATCAAAGTTTATCAAAGCTCCCCACGGTTTAAATTTGTATTATTAGCATAGGCGGGAGAGTAGAAGTGGGAAATCCTCCCCCCCCCTCCCCCCCCCCCCCACCGAATAGCTTTATTTGTATAAATATTTGTTGGTTTCATTTTTTTTTGCACAAGAAACGTAATTATTGACACCAAAAATCCAGCATAAAAAACATTCGGTACGCTTCCAGTATGGAAATATTGACGGTACACAGAAAATAAACAAATAAAACTTGCCAATTTTTCCACAGAAACATACATGATTTTTAATTCAGACTACTCAAATACATTTACCCACACACGGTGCATTATAAATTAGCTTAAAACTCAAAATGTAAATATTATAAACTCAAAATGTAAATATTATAAACTCAAAATGTAAATATTATAAACTCAAAATGTAAATATTATAAACTCAAAATGTAAATATTATAAACTCAAAATGTAAATATTATAAACTCAAAATGTAAATATTATAAACTCAAAATGTAAATATTATAAACTCAAAATGTAAATATTATAAACTCAAAATGTAAATATTATAAACTCAAAATGTAAATAATTTTCGGTTTGGTTAAGCACGTGCACGCGAAAAACGTTTGACGGGAAATATATGAAAATTATTTTCGGTACTTGCTGTTTTCATTTGATCGTCCACACCCTTTTGAAGTACGTCGAGAACTTAAGGCCCCTTTCACACGGAGCGGATGCGGATACGAACGCGGGTCCGCATGCCCTTTCAAACGAGCGCTGAAGTTCTTTAGTTCGAAATTCGTGCATATAAACTGTTTTTTCGCAATTTTTGTAATTATTTTTCTCTTTCACTCCTGATTCAGTGGCCATAGGCAGCCTAGAGGCATTCTTTGGTGGTTTAATCTAGAGCCACATAGAATATGGGAATAAAGATGTCTTCAATCCGATCCTCACAAGTAGTCGATGGGAGAAAATGTCTTCAAATATTTTCAAAATATTTTGAAACAAAAAATCCGTCTTTTCGGAAAAATATGGAAGAAAAATTCTCCAAAAACATCTAACGTTCGAAAAATCTAATCCAAAAACATCCAAAACATTCGATGTTCCAAAAAAAAGAAAAAAAAATTCAGGAGATATCAAAGAATTTGCAAGTAGTAAAAAAGGGGAGGGGTAGAGACTTTCAAAATGCCTGTGCTTAGAAATATTCACATCACAATTCTGTCTTAGGCCGGGTTTACACTATAAAAGTTCGTTTATAAAACTTTTAGAGTGAAATCCCATCCTTAGATTAGTCTCACTTCTGAAATATAAAATTTCATTTTTTTAAGTTTATAGACTGAATATCGAGTAAAATAAACTTGTAGGTATCGGGGAACCACCAAAAATATTCAAGTGCTAGGGTCTTCAAACTTCTTAATCCGGCCCTGAGTGAACACCGTGACTGACTGACTGAGGTAGATACATTTTCTCAGGGCGTACCGAGTCTTTAAGACTCCCATAAGCTTCCCTGTTTGATGCTGCTCCGTACGAGCTGGATGAAGAAGTTAAAAAGCTGTTTGTATGTGATAGTTGAGTGTGTGAGTGTAAGTGTATAAGAGGCGTGTCAATAAAAGATAATAAAATTTACAGCCCATGCTGTACTCAGAGTCAGTATACGTCAAATTAATTCAGATCATATTAGAAAAAATGAATTCGGTAAGTTGTGGCTTACTTATCACAGAAATTTGAAATTTGTAGAGCTATGTCCGAAGGAGGTGAAGTATCAAAATTCAAGAACGCATTTTATACACAATTACAAAATCAGTCAATTATCTCAGCAAATAATTGACAAAAAAGTGGAATACTGCACCTAATGGTCACAAAAGAGTATATATATGCTCATTCTAATAAATGGCGTGAATACAATATATATGATTACACGTGGATACAAGATTAAATGCGATAAATATTGGTAGGCGTTCAGTATATATGCAACACTATGCTTCCAATCAATGAAGAAAGAATTAGACCTATTTACACTTTTTACAAAACTAAACCAATTCATTGGGCCATATCAGGCCAGTATGTTCTTAGGTCGAAGAAACCTCAACACCTCTACCGCAGGATAAGGCGAGATGTCTCTTATGTGCTGATATTCTGATGTTTCAGCTCTATCGAAATATCCTCTACATAGTTTGACTAAGTAGTCATGTATGGTTTCAATGTTCAAATCCTTCATTATGTCAAGATTTCTGATATACCATTGTGCCCCGGCCGGTATATCGCCGAAGTATTTTATTTTGCTGCACTTGTAATTGTTTGATGACAGAGGGTTTCGCTGTGGAAAAGCATGGTGCTGCATAGCACATAATTGGTCTAATGACTGACTTGTACATAATGGTTTTGTTTTTGAGGCTAAGTGCAGAGAGTGTGTAACAGACTCTGTTTAGAAGTCCTGCAGCCTTAGCGGCTCGAACTTTTGCCTCATGAATGTGAGCTTTGAAACTGAGCTTTTTATCCAAAATAACACCAAGATATTTTGTCTGAGACTTGGGTTGTAATATGGTCTGCCCCACCGTGATAGTGGTGTTCGGAGGGAGTTGTCTCCTTGCAAACCATATAAAGTTGCATTTACCCTCGTTTAAGACCACTGCATGTAGCTGACACCAGATCTCGACCCTTCGGACCATTTCTTGCAAGTTCCTCAGAGCTTGCTGAGGGTCCCTAGATGCCATAAGGATTTTCGAGTCATCAGCATAAGAAGCTAAGATTCCTCTTTGTGGAGCAGGAAAATCGTTAATAAAAATATTGAAGAGTATTGGGCCAATTACCGACCCTTGACAAATAGATGCCTTTAGTGGACGTCTGGTGGAGAGGGCGTTTTTGATACGGACCTGAAATGTCCTATCCCTGAGGTAGCTGTGAACCATATGTATAAAGTGGGAAGGAAACCTTCTAAGTATCATAATGGCAATCAGTGTTGAGTGCTTAACCTTATCGAAGGCCTTCTGTATGTCTGAATCAAAACATGCTACATAATCCTTGTGGATGAAAGCATCCTGTATGTACTCCACAACACGGACCAGTTGCGTTACACAAGAATGTCCGCTACGAAAGGCATGTTGTTCATCTCGGATAAAGCTGTTATCCTCGAGATACAAAGATAATCTCGCCTTACACTCGCCTTACAATCTCGCCTTATTACAGAGAAACAAAAAAAACTTCGTCAGGTTTCACTACACGTACACGCACATTTCCGCATGTACCGATTCGCTGAGGGTTCCGCGGGGGGTTGTGGGCGGGGTGCATGTGTGGTGTAGCGGTAGTAGGTAGGGTAAAAAAAAGTGCGGTGATCCATGATGTCAGCCACCTCGTTGGGCAATTTGCCTGTTGTGGCGTTGTATTTGTATTTGTATTAATTGTATTAAAAACTCGTTCAAAAATCTTGGACAATCCCGGAAGCAAGCTGATCGGGCGAAAATCATTCGCAAATAGACTTATCTCCCTAGTTTTTGGAATGACTTTAACAATGGCATGTTTCCAGCTATACGGAAAATGACAAATTTTTAACATACCATTAAAGATGTTTACTAATGTGGTGATAATATTATATGGAAGTATCTTCAAAGCTGTATTAGTAATATTATCAAACCCAGGGGCCTTTTTTTCTTTAAGTCCTTTAATTATCTCGAGGATCTCCTCACGATCAGTGGGAGCAGCCGTCACGATGTTATGTGGCTGGTTGTTTTGTAGAAAGTTGTTAACCACCTGTTCAAAGTGTGTTTCTACAATAGGCGGTTGGTTACTATTTGGTGAAAACTGGTCTTCATATGTATTAGCGAATGACTCCGCTATCTCTTCATCAGTGTATACAAGACCATTTGTACCATGTATTCTGTTGATGTTGATGGCTCTGGGCTTACAAATTCTAATTAATTTCCAGAGAGACCCATCCGATACATCAGCCTCATCAAGAAAATCATTCCACTTCTGAGAGTGATATTCCTTGAGGCAGTTTCTTATTTCTCTGGATATACGGTTCAGCATGTTACGGAGATTGGGATCTCTCGTACGCTGTACTCGTCTTCGGAGTTGATTTTTGAAGTTAATTTTACACTTCAACTCCTCAGGGATGCCATAATTTTTAAAAGGCTTAATACGCTTTGTTGAATTATTTACGGCATTTTGAATTACCTCAGTAATTTTTTCTGCTGCTATATCAATGCTCTCTTTTGTCAAACTATTGATCTCAATGACCGGTTCATTTTCCAGTGTTGTACGGACTTTGGTCCAATCTGTACGAAGCATGTATGGAATTTCATAACTGATACCACTGTCAATCTCGAATAGTACCGGATTATGGTCAGATCCGAGAGCACTGAGTACCTCAATGGTGACTCCGTGTAGAAGGTTTTTTGTCAAACCAAAGTCAAGTACGTCTGGCCTATGCTGAAGGTTGTAGGGGTAATGTGTAGATGATAGCGGCGCATGAACATCAATCATATTTGAATGACAAAAATTTGCGACCATCCTACCATCCTGATTTGTTGTGTTGCTATTGAAAAGTTGGCTTTTAGAGTTGAAATCACCAGCTATAAATATGGGCTTATTACCGTTACTTCTAAATATCGCTTTTACTAAGGTGATATCGAGTCGATATCGTGGTGGCTTGTAGAAGGAACAGATTACCATCGGTTGTTGATTTGGGTGATGTACCCTAATAGCGATGGCCTCACAAGTTGTGGATGTAGGAAGATCAACTGTCTCAATATGAAAATTCCTCTTGATAAGAATAAGGACACCCCCTCCAGGTAGGTTGGGGCGGTCAAGCCTATGGCATTCATATGTATGGACTTTGAAGTTGCGTGCCGGTGAAAGCCACGATTCTTGTATGAGAACCGCATCCGGGTCAAATTCATCAATAGTTTCACGCAATTCATGGCGGTTATTGTGGATTCCGTCAGCATTCCAGCTGATGATTCTAAAAGGCTTAGGAGCCGTTGTAAAAGTGGTGTTACTAATTGCTATCGTATTAGTGTTTGATATTCGCAAAAAGCAGAAAGTGATAAGTGAATTAGATTTTCTTGGCCAATAGGATAACCTCTATAAAGCTCTGCCAGATAACTGCGAGCTTATCTTTCTCTTCAGTGGTATCCTTAAGCTTTTGGAAGGTGGTATTTGTGATGGTTGTTAGAGCAGTAGCAATGTCATTTGCGTCATGCTCAATAGTGTGCTCGTTCCTCTCAACAACCTTTTTCGACGGCTCTTGTGATTCTACATCGATCAGTGATGGGACCAGTGGGTCCTGGGCCTCCGTTGTTGAGGTCATTGTTGAAGCATGTTCCCCACTCAAAGTATGAGGGATAGGACGTTTCTTCAGCGCTCCCACAAATTTGTGGATTTTGTTTACCACCTTTTTAGGCTGAGCAACACCGGAAAAACTTACCCTGGGCTGAGTGTTTGCTTCCTTGTTTTTATCTTGGAAGTCTATGAGATTAACCTCTTTTTCTACTTGAGGTGCGTTTTCACCCGAAGGAGTGAAAGAGAGGTTCTTAGGTTTAGGCCAGGGCCACTTCGGACATCCTTGAAATGAGCTTCTGCGTTCCAGACCACAACGAGAAAACTTGTTTTTATGCGCTTTGTTCGTGTGTTGGGGGCAATCTTGAACCCTGTGTTTTTGTGCGCAAATGCCACAGACTGCAGAATTAAAACAGGTCTGGGCCGAATGGCCAAACCTCTAACATTTTCTGCACATTAATTTTCCAGGGCCACCCCTAAGTTTCTCAATTGTGACTGGAAGCCCCATCAACTCCTTGATTTTATATATTCCACTATTTCCTTTTCCCGTTTCAATTATGAACAGGGGCATGAATCTCTTGGTTCTGAAGTGTCTCATTGGGCTCACTTTCCCAACATCATGACCCTCACTAATAAGAGCCGTTTGTATGCTAGTAACTTCCATGTTTACTGGAAGCCCTCTGATAACCAGGCGCTTGAAAGAATTCAGTGAATTAGGATATTGAGAAAGTTTAGAAATTAAGATTGGCCTATCCTGGTGGCGGAAATAGAAAAAAAGAAGAGAAAATAGGAAAGATCAGTAAGTCGAATCTTTTCCTCGGGAGCTCAAGCCTCATCAAGGCTGTTTATTCACACGAAAAAGTCCACGCCGGAGCCACGTGCAAGTTTGAAAAGTTCCGTTACACTACGACCTCTATGGTACACCGTACGTGGATAACGTTGTTTAATAAAAGTATTTTTTTTTAAGTTTAAAAAAATTAACATTTAAAAAATTTAAAAAAATAACAAATATTTAAAATAATACTTCAGATATTTATATTTTTAAATAATTTTAAAAATTTAAAAAGAAAAAAATTAAAATTTTTAAATTAAATTTAAAAGTTATTAAAGTATGTAGTCAATTAAATATTCGCAATGAACAGAACGGCTTATAATTTTGGTCCCGTCAGTGGCCGTTGTTGACAGGTTTTATTGTATGAAATTGTGAAATATGGACAAAAGGCAGTTAAAGTTGCTATATCTCCATCTCAGAAGGAAACGGAGGGATAGACGTATGTAGGTACATTATATTAATGAGCAGGGACCATCATATGGTGTTTTTAAGGGTATTTATGGCAAATAATTAAAAAAATTCCGTGAAAAATCACCTACAAAAAGTAGCCAAAGATGCGGACGAATTCGCTCCGCATCCGCATCGTGTGAAGAGCTCCGAATAAACCTATCGTCAAAACTTCTATGTGCGGATGCGGAGCCCGCACTTAGGGCCCTTTCACACGGAGCGGATGCGGGTCCGGAAGAAGTTTTAACAATTGGAATATACTGCACCTTTCAGACGAGCCGAAAAATCTCCGTACCTAGGAAATGTTCATGCGGGTCCGGACGTCGTCCGCATGTGTCAAAACCTAAGTGCGGGCTCCGCATCCGCACATAGAAGTTTTGACAATAGGTTTATTCGGAGCTATTCACACGATGCGGATGCGGAGCGAATTCGTCCGCATCTTTGGCTACTTTTTGAAGCTTATTTTGCACTGAATTTTTTTAATTATTTGCCATAAATACCCTTAAAAACACCATATGATGGTCCCTGCTCATTAATATAATGTACCTACATACGTCTATCCCTCCGTTTCCTTCTGAGATGGAGATATAGCAACTTCAACTGCCTTTTGTCCATATTTCACAATTTTATATAATAAAACCTGTCAACAAAGGCCACTGACGGGACCAAAATTATAAGCCGTTCTGTTCATTACGAATATTTAATTGACTACATACTTTAATAACTTTTAAATTTAATTTAAAAATTTTAATTTTCTTCTTTTTAAATTTTTAAAATTATTTAAAAATATAAATATCTGAAATATTATTTTAAATATTTGTTATTTTTTTAAATTTTTAATCTGTTAATTTTTTTAAACTTTAAAAAAATACTTTTATTAAACAATGTTATCGACGTACGGTGTTCACTCAGGGCCGGATTAAGTTGTTTGAAGACCCTAGCACTTGAATATTTTTGGTGGTACCCCCGATACCTACAAGTTTATTTTACTCGATATTCAGTCTATAAACTTAAAAACATGAAATTTTATATTTCAGAAGTGAGACTAATCTAAGGATGGGATTTCACTCTGAAAGGTTTATGAAAGTTATTTTATAAAACTTGTGTTTATTGGTTACATTTTTCATCTGTTACATTCGAGAGAACTTAACTGATCCGCCTATTGGTTGCATTTTTCAAGTTTTATAAACAAACTTTTATAGTGTAAACCCGGCCTAAGACAGAATTGTGATGTGAATATTTCTAAGCACAGGCATTTTGAAAGTCTCTACCCCTCCCCTTTTTTACTACTTGCAAATTCTTTGATATCTCGTGAATTTTTTTTTGGAACATCGGAAGTTTTGGATGTTTTTGGATTTGATTTTTTGAATATTGGATGTTTTTGGAATTTTTCTTTCATATTTTTCCGAAAAGACAGATTTTTTTTTTTTTTTCAAAATATTTTGAAAATATTTGAAGACATTTTCTCCCATCGACTACTTGTGAGGATCGGATTGAAGACATCTTTATTCCCATATTCTATGTGGCTCTAGATTAAACCACCAAAGAATGCCTCTAGGCTGCCTATGGCCACTGAATCAGGAGTGAAGGAGAAAAATAATTACAAAAATTGCGAAAAAACAGTTTATATGCACGAATTTCGAACTAAAGATGCGGGCGATTCGTCCGCATCTTCAGCGCTCGTTTGAAAGGGTATGCGGACTCGCGTCCGCATCCGCTCCGTGTGAAAGGGGCCTTAGGTTTTGACACATGCGGACGACGTCCGGACCCGCATGAACATTTCCTAGGTGCGGAGATTTTTCGGCTCGTCTGAAAGGTGCAGTATATTCCGATTGTTAAAACTTCTTCCGGACCCGCATCCACTCCGTGTGAAAGGGCCCTTACATCAACGATTCTGGTGACATTTTTGACCCAGGCCATTTTATAAGAAATTTGGACTGGTGGGGCACTAGGAAAAAAGGGCACTCGAAGCGGAATAAGTTCCAGTGTGTTCGTACAAATGATATAGCACGCAAAAATTTCACATTTTAATAAAAATATTAATTAATTATTTATTAATAAGTTACTAATTACTAAAATACTTACTAATAAAGTTATTAATTATTAAACTCGTTAATTAATTATAACTAAATTTTGCTAATGATTCAATTTTTTAAATTAATACTCTATTAATATTATTAATTAATCAAAATTATTACATGTATTTCATACTGATATCCAAAGTAACAAAAAAACTATTTTCATGATTCACCATCGGTAGCAAGTAGAACAGAACAAAAACTAGATTCAGTCACCACGGCTATATAAGCTATATATAGGCCACAAGGAGTGTGGCCAGTTGAGTTATGAGTCCCATTGACTTGAATATTAATGATATGATATGCTAGAGAAGAAAATGGAGCAAACATTGCATAACATGTGCAAAACAAGGAAGGGCGGAGATGTAAAACTTAAAAATCGTAGCAAGAAATCTAGCAGAAGTTTACAGGGCGTCCTGCAATTAAAAATTATGCACAATCGGGATAATGACACATTGTGCTGGCATTGATTCAAAACAATATTAAAAAAACATACGCGAGGTAGAAAATTATTGCATGTACAAAATGAAGCAAGGTGAAATTGTATATACAGTACATCAGGGGTTCAAAGTATGGGTTGCGATCCTCTGGGGGGGGGGGGGGGGGGTCGTAAGATAATTTCCAGTAATCCAAACACGTTTGACAAAATATTTATTTTGATCAGGGAAACTAGTGGCTGAGGTCATTTGATGGCCCACCAACAATAGATATTGTTAGGGGCTCCCATCCCAATAATTTAGGGGGGAAAGCAATGCATCCCCCCTTTTGCGTACGCGATTGAGTCTCGTATATACGGGACGACCAGCAACTTTCAGCCCCTCCCCACCCTCCCAATCTTTTCTTCACGTCGGTGCCTCTGCCCATGACGAGTGGTAAAAGTGCCACCCCCCCCCCCCCACACACAGACAGCTCTGAAGAATTAAATCTTTCAAGTAAAATATGGGAAGGGGAATGTGACTATTTTCAAAATGCAACACAGCCCCATCTTAACCTATGGGCCCATGTGAGCATGACCCGGGGTTTCATATCCGTTAGTAGTGAGATCCGTACACAATGAGATCTGGAGGTAATATTAAATGTGAGTATGTAAATATGAGTGAGCTGTAACTCCCAACTACGTGTCGAACCCCAAAACATCACTTTGCCCGACGTTGAGACGGTCATGCATAATCCCCCCCCCCCCAAAAAAAAATGAAGCTTACTGAACTCTAACCCAGGGTAGGCGTGGACTCAGGGTGATGCGTCGGGAAGATCGGTTTAGCTCAGTGTTTCCCAAGTTGTGCAATATCGCCCCCTGGTGGGCGATGGAATGGTCCAAGGGGGCGCTAGAACTTACTGATTTAACATAGGATCCTATGGGTTTACTTGAGTTGGGGGCGATGAGAGGAGAAAAAAATTCTGATGAAGGGGGCGATGGAACAAAAAGTTTAGGAGACTATGGTTTAGCTTGTAAGTTCGCTGCATCACCCAGTTTCAAACAGACCTATTTTTCCAATACAATTCGGTTCTTGGGGAAGGGATGGTTACCCACATTCTGGAACCGTGCCTGGCCCAAAGTTTCAGAGATCGATTTTATCTATAAAATTTTTGTTCATTATTAATTTAGTTTTTATTAAATTTAATTCAATTAGTGCAAAGTGTCTAGCTCTCTCACTATTGTATGAGGGTTGGGAGGCCCCGATAAGACGAGAGGAAAATATCGTCCAAAAGGGGATGAAAGAGGTATTTTCGCCGTGGCAGTGGCGAAAACTGGTAAAAACCAGGGCAAAACTGGCAAAAATTGGTTTCATGGAAAAAACAATTTTGACTCAATGTGTATTATATGTAAATGAGATACAGAAATCATTACAACAATCAATTTTATAATCTGATGGAAAATACATACACAAATAGAGATACAGTCGGTGCTCGTTATAATGACCCAACCCACAATATAGCGATCATTCCATTACAATGACCTAGGAAAAGTCCCCTGGCTCTGCGGCCGGGCAATTCTCATCATTTTTTGGCTTTTTACGCAATAAATAAATTATACAGGGCCGCAACTAGGGGGGAGCAGGCGGGTCTCGTGCTCCTGGCGCTGGATCAGAGGGAGCGCAAAATTCATTCTGAAACCTTACCTTCAACATTACAAGGGGGCGCCAAAATGCGCACTTGCCCCGGGTGACCAAGCATCTAGTTGTTTCCCTGAAAATATAGAAGGACCTGTCCGGGATGATCATGGGATGAGTCGTCCGGGATAACCATGGTCGTTATAACAATATATAATTCTTTTGCATTGATTTTTTTAATGATCCTAGACATGAATATATAAATGTGTGAAGTACCGATTTGTTTTATGCATGGCAAAAACCTATTTTTATCAGGACTTTTTACTCCAGTTTTTCCTGCTATTGCAAAAACTTATCAACCCTAAAAATGATTGTTAAACCAAAATTTGAGTTAAAACTGTCATTTTCATAATAAATAGAAAAATAAATGCATAAAAATGCCTTGGATGCATTCATGGGGAAAATAATCTATTTTTCCTGACAGGTTTTTACCGAAGTTTTTCCATCTATGGCAAAAACTTGCCAACCCCGACACAGTGAAAGTTTGATATAATGATGCTCTGTGGATCAAGAAAAAAATATTGTTGTAGAGGGATTTATTGTTATATCGGGCATCGTTACAATGAGGTTCCACCGTACAGTAATACCCAAACTTACACTACCACTCAAGGGCGTAGCTAGAAATTTCGTTCGGGGGGACCAAAGTTATAGAACAATAGATTTGGCCACCTTTTTCCGATCATTTTCTCATATTTCGGAGGGGACCAGACCCCCCCAAGTCCACCCCCACTTTCGCTACGCCCTTGCCACCACTAGTTGCACAGTTTTAGAGTTATGTGATTTTCAGTGAAAAACGTTCATTTCTGAAATTCAAGAATAATCACTGGATTATTGCTGAAATAGTGCGTGCAAATCATTAAATAATAAAATCAAATGATCTTCATCGAAAACAACTAGAAACCGGACTTAAGCAACCAGAATTAATTTTAATTATTATTTGGATGATCATACGTCCAGTGACGGATTAAAGTCGGCTGCAGGTGCAAAAGAAAATATTGGGGGCCCCCCCCCCCCCTTAAATTAGAAAAAGTGTGAAGTTTGGGTTTTTCGAGGTGCTTTAGAAGTCGGGGTTCCGGGTGCTCGCTCGGTGCGTCCGCCGTTAAATCCACCTCTGCATACGTCTCGTATTTCCCGTAACATTCCTGTATTTTCACGTGATTTAATAATAGGCTACTAGTGCACAGGAAATTTTTTGAAAAGGACTAGACAAACAACTATGGGCTTTTTACATCCAAATGGCCAAGAAAAAGGCCAGATCTAGTTGGAAAATTACTAAGTTGTCAACGCTGTTATAGCTTGAGCTGGCACTGAAGAAACACATCAAACACTTAAACTTTAGAATGGAAAATGAAAACAAGACAATATTTTACCTTTTTTCCGATGTCAAAATGTAGATGTTGATTTCTATCATTTTTCAATAATAACAAGACAGCAATACAAAATGCACACAAGAAGAGATGTAAAACAAATACTCAATTTAAAAAAAAGTCTGAACCAAAAGTAATTTTACACGAGTCATTACACGATTTCATCTTACGTAACACAGATCCTTCTAAAAAGGCGTTGACATATGATACCCCAGGTCTTGATTGGTATTTTTTTATGGTTTGTTATTACTGTATGGCCCGCTTGAGAGTGACTATTGGCTAGCTTTATCACAAAGAGATACTGTCACCAACACATCCCCCAAAGACATACCCATGCCATTCTCTCCTTCCCCACCCCTCTAACTTTTACAAACATTGGAGATTCAATAGTAGTGGAATAACTTTTCAAGTATTGTATATTCACATACAGTGGGGTTCAGTATACACAGAAACACTCACAAAACCACAGTACAGTGGAACACTCATTTATACGACTCATTCTTGCGACTTTTACTTATTCATTTATACATGTTTGGCTTCGGTCGTAGTTCATTCCTATACATTTTAATGTTAAAATATTTAATTCATTAGACACACATCAATTACACTGTGTTTTCATTTCGACTTGAACTCCGAAACTCCGTAAAAACTTCAGTTTTGTCAATAGGATTTCAATTTTTTTGTAAGCAGCAAAAGACGTCACTGAAATTAATATTTTTACGAATATTATCGCCGGAAAAAGCCATCATTTTTTAGTATGGATACATCAAAATTCAGCAAGCTGATGACCTCCTTAAAGTGGGCTCTAAAATGGTTTGTTTATTGTAAGTTTTTGAAAACTCTGGAAACACAGTGAGCCATAAACAAAATAATTTACATTTTTCGAAATTCAACTATATTAGATGTACAGACCATACTTCTCATACTACATGCTCCTTCCGAGTTTTTTCCATTGTGTTAGTGCTTCGTTTCCCAGCGTTATTCCTGGAGCATTTGCAACTGGTCTGCTGGTGAGAAACATGTGCAATATATCAGTTCGTTTTTTAATTTCCAGTAGAATTTCCTTTGCTTGTGGTATCTTGTATGCTAGCTGGCTACGTGGAATCATCTGTTCTTAATTTCTAAAAAAATAAAAGCCCCCCCCCCCCCCTCTCTTGAACGTGAAATTAAAATTTCGACAAAAAATCTGGATGTATGAAAGAGGGAAGCTTGTGCAGAAATTAAATATGCCGAGTTACTTGTGGAGGAGACGGTTACAAAAAAAATATAATAAAAATAAATCTGTGATATAAGCAGTATTGTTTGCAGAAAATCTTACAAATTTGTTTTTAATTTTCTTCTTTTTTTTGCATTTGTAAAATAATCGTAAGAGTCCTGAAGAGAGAGAGAGAAAGAGGGATTAAATAGGCAAAGTCATATTGGATTAAATTTATCAAAAAATCTCAATCTCATGACTTTTCTTTGTTTTCTTCATATTCAGGTAACTTTCAAGCATAATCCGAAAGTTAAATAAAAATTAATTTCTGAGAATTTGGGAGAATTATGGCTATAAATAAAAACTATGCCGTGATTCGGTGTCTAGAAAGTCGTATAAACGGGGTTCTCTCTCTCCACTGTATTTCTTTGTTTGTTCGTTCCCTGCTGTTAAAGACCAATTGATTATTTTGACCAATAGATTGTCATATGAGGGTTATGAAAATGCATTGGAATATAATACTTAGTGAACCTGATAAAATTTACTTGAAGGGTTCTTTTCCAGATATTTCTAGAGTTTATGAAGTGCATATGAGCTATTAAAAGCAGGTAAATCGGTGCAGTGTATTTTCAGCAGTTTGTTATCCCAATTTTAAGGGTAAAAATTTTTTTTTATTCTTCCGGTGTTTATCATTTTTCAAAAAAGTGTCTTATTCACAGGTTTTTGCATAATATATTGCGTGTATATATTAGACCAGTCGACTCAACCTTTGACATTGGGGACCCCATATCGCCTAGGAGCCTTGCTCCAGGGTGTGGGGGCCATGAGATTTGTATACAGTAATTGTCTAGTAAGAAGAAAATATATCCAATAATTGAGGGAAAATGACATTCAAATTTGTGTAGAAAGACTGCAAAGTCGGAAGAACTTGGCTATTGCCGAGGATGTTTTGCAAGAAAGCCATGTTACAGGGAAAAAAAGGTTAGGACCCAGTTGGTCACGTGATCGTCGTTTCTGCTCGGAGTGCCATAGCCCTCTCTTTCTCGTTAGCCCCGGTCAGTTCTGACTCTGGTGGATTTACTGAATAAACCGTATGTTCTGCGGACACCACATGTGGATTTTGTCAGTTATAATGGCTAATTGGGATAATTCCTCTCTCGAAGCCGAAAGGGTGGTTTGAATTTCAGATGGTAGTCTTTGTAGCCAAATATTATTCAAAAAAATCATCGTTTCATTTATCTTTCGCCAATTCCCGCATTTGCCGCAGTAAAACAGATGGTTTTTATCCCCTAATTTTTTAAATCACTGAGCAATTTCCCTACTTTCGGAGTCAGCGAACTCGGCTATGAGCCGTTCTTTCAGAGCTTCGTATTTGTTTGTGTCAGGGGGTCGATAGAGTAAATCCCTCACATAACTAAAAAATCGAGCTAGAGTTGCTTCAACTTGAGAGTTGAGTTGACTTGAACAAGTCGAGTTGCACGTTCTCCCTCACACGGCGCTACTAAAAAAATATTCAAAGCCTGGGAAATTGAGTAAAAACAGCACAGTCTATAGTTCTCCTTCTTATCTTCCGGTATTATCTTGTCAACTGGGATAGGAAAAATCGAAATTTATTTATATTTAAATAAAAACTGTTATAAAGAAATAAGTTAAATAGTTTCTATTACACTGAAGAGCCAAAAAAACTGGTACACCTGCCTAATATCGTGTAGGGCCCCCGCGAGCCCGCAGAAGTGCCGCAACACGACGTGGCATGGACTCGACTAATGTCTGAAGTCTCCACCAGCTTGAACAGTCCCCTGTTGACTTGTAGGGTCCATGGATTCATGAGGTTGTCTCCCTACCCGTACACGTCCATCAGCTCGAAGCAATTGGAACCGAGACTCGTCAGACCAGGAAACGTGTTTCCAGTCCTCAACAGTCCAATGTCGGTCGGTGTTGTCGGGCCCAGGCGAGGCGTAAAGCTTTGTGTCGTGCAGTCATCAAGGGTACACGAGTGGGCCTTCGGCTCCGAAAGCCGATATCGATGATGTTTCGTTGAATGGTTCGCACGCTGACACTTGTGGATGGCCCAGCATTGAAATCTGCAGCTATTTGCGGAAGGGTTGCACGTCTGTCACGTTTAATTATTCTCGTCAGTCGTCCCGTTCTTGCATGATCTTTTTCCGGCCGCAGCGATGTCGTAGATTTAATTTTTTACCGGATTCCCGATATTCACGGTGCACTCGTGAAATGGTCGTACGTGAAAATCCAAACTGCATCGCTACCTCCGAGATGCTATGTCCCATCTCTCGTGCGCCGACTATAACACTACGTTCAAACTCACTTAAATCTCGATAACCTGCCATTGTAGCAGCAATAACCGATCTAACAATTATGCCAGACACTTGTTGTGTTATATAGGCGTTGCCGACCGCAGCGCCGTACTCTGATTGGTTCCATATCTCTTTGCATACGCATGCCTGTACCAGTTTTTTTGGCTCTTCAGTTTATAAAACTGAAATTACTATAGAATTTCAGCTCACAGGTAAATACGCAATTTCTTTATTCAAAATGATATCATTTTGAAATAAAAATAAAATGGTAAAAAATTATAATTTTTTAGTATAATTTCCTGTTTTTTGAGTGATTTCAATGGAAAAAGAAATCGCAATAAAATGTATTTTCCCTCAATAAGTATGCCTCTCGGTACGCATTTGTTGGATTGCTTATAAGTTTATTGTTTATTAGTTAAGTACTGTTACTTAGGATTTTGAGTAGTTTCATTAGATGAAAGGCGAAAGATACGGGCAAAAAACACTGTGGGCAAAACTACAGACAAACAACATGAATTGTTTACGTTTAAGGGAATGATTTTCCCCGAATACTTCCAAGATGTGTGCGTGTACGTGACCTAAATTACAAACATCTAAGCAAGGGGGAAAATCAGGGAACATTCCTATAGAACACGTGCTTGTTTTGGTACATGTTGTGCAAATAGACGGTATTTTGAAAATTTCTGGAGGTGCTTACCCAGGGCCGTTTTTAAGAGCATCATGGGCCCCCGAGCCATGTATTTATTTTCTGGGGCCCTACTTGGTAAATTCACTTGGTTACTCCTGAAATTTTTACCAGATCTAATTTTCGTGATGCTCCATCTTCTTTTGAAATGCCTCGGGGAGGGCGTGCCCGGGTGGGCCCATGTGTTTACCACAGACCCGTCATCTGGGGGATGAGGGGGCTATTGCCCCTCCCCGGCTTTAAAAAATACACTAGAAATGGTATATATATATATATATATATATATATATATACAGTGAGTATATGTTCTTTGCCCCCCCCCCTCGGAAAAAATTGAAATGATAGGCCTGGTTAACTATTTCATTCAGTGGCGTCATAGCCGGGGGTGCTCAAGCATCCACGGTAATTTGTGGCATGGATCCGAGCACCCCAGAATTGATTCAGAAATTAAAATTTCCGATATAAAACTAAAGACGAGCACCCGCAGTTTCGAAACAATTCCGCGCGCCCCTGATTTCAATATAATTTCAAAATAATACCATGTAAGCACCTCTAGGAATTTTCAAAATACGGTCTACTTTCTACTTTCACAACGTGTACCTAAACAAGTGCATGTTCTATAGGGATGTTCCCTGATTTTCCTCCTTGCTTGGAATGTCTGTAATCTAGGGCCGAACACATACTGGGGAGACGACAAAGAGAGCGATTTCAAAAGAGAAAATACATCGATGCTTATCTCGATGTCCCCTCACATACTGACGAGGCCGAGAGAGCGAAAATGACCGCAGGCGTTCCGAAGGGTAAAAAGTTTGGCAATATTGGAGGATTCCAATAAACCAGCGGTTCTCAACCAGTGCTCCGTAGAGCCCTTATGGCCCCGTGTGAACTCCCAGGGGCTCCGTGGCCACTCGAGGAAAAAAAAAAAAAAAAAACAGTAAATTTGAAAAAAATAATTAATATTTTTGAATAATAAAAATAAGTCAGAAACTTTGATGAATAAATACAAAAAATAGGCGTCTGGGCTCCGCCATAGAAATTACATACCGGAAAAGGGCTCCGTGGGTCAAAAAAGGTTGAGAAGCGCTGCAATAAACCCATTAATCCTCAAAAGACTACAAGTCCTGTTTATATATGTTTTTAATGACTTCTTGTATCAAACCGTTGTTTCGAATATTATTACTGCATAATGTTATTATATTATAATATTATTGCATAACGATTTGAATAATTACACTTCAATCAAGATAGAGACAACAGAATTAGTTAGACACTGAATAAAAATACATGCCTATAATCCGCAGAAGCTAATTTCGATACTTTCTAAACAAAATATCACCGTTAATGAGATGAAGTGAGAAGTTATCCATACACCCCTCGATGATGAAACCGTAATTTTTTTATGGCCACCGTATCATTATGAAAATGATTGTTATTAGCGATAAATGTATACGTGGTGGTTAAGCACAAATTATCAGTGTGGATCCATTATTTATGAAATCCCAGAATTACAGATTCCTCCTATATGCAGGGCCGTCTAAAGACCATCATGGGCCCAAGGGCCAAAGGATTTTTCTGAGGCCCTACCAGGCAAATTCCCGAAAATCTCAACCACATCTCACTTTTGTGAAGCCTTTTTTATCTTTAAGTCCCACGGTCCTTGCCCTGGTGGGCTCATGCCTTACGACGGCACTGCTTATAACCGCCATGTTCTGTGCATAACCAATTTCAATGAACGCACGGATGCTGCAATCAACTGGTTTCGATTTTTTAAGAAATACAGAAATATGTATTGCGTGTGAGATGTTCATTATTTGCATCAGAAAAAATCTTGTGCCTCTTTCATAACACACGACATTCCAATTCAAATCCACGGAAATAACAGATATTCAGTACAATAAAATAAAAGAGAAAAAAACAGAAACCGTGTTTCGACAATGTTAGTAAGCGATGACCAATCATCACGGTGTTTATCCGTTTTCCTAAAAAACGGGTTCTCAATCTTAAACATTTTCCACCCGCGCCGCCCATTTCTCTTATGAAGAGCCATTGGCGTGCGCAAAGGGGGGATTTGGGGTTCTAACACTCCCCCCCTTAAGCCAAGATTATAGTGTTATTTTGCCGGAAAAAACGTAAATCCCCCCCCCCCAGCAGGAAAAACAAATCTGAACCACCCCCCCGAGAAAATTCTGCGTACGTCTATGTGAAGAGCAGTTGTAAGAAAAGCATTTCTTTGAAAAACCTTTGTCAAGACCACTGCGAAGCTGCACCCCTGACAAAGGTTGGCGCGCACAGTTTGAGAACCCCTGCTAATCCATCAACGTGTTGACAAATACAGGGCCGTCATTCGAGGGGGGGGGGGGCTTTTGAAAATACACTAAAAATGGTATATATACATACAAATATATATATATACTAGGGGGCTCTGCCCCCCCCCCCTTTTCTCATCACAACATATCTTGTTTATTTCGTTCCACTTCATCAGCGTACTATGGAAAGGGACATGTGAAAGCACCAGCTTACTGAAGAAGCGAATTTTATAATAAGAAAACAACAAAAAACAAATGTGATTCATCAAGTACCCCCAGAAAACTTGCCCATGGGGGTCCCCAGACTCCAATTCGTTGAATTTTAGTGGGGCCCAGACTGGATTTATCTCGGGCTACCGATGTGTTGCAAATTTTACATTGTTAAGCAACAAAAATCAATGAGATTCATCAAGGGACACCCAAAATGAAACCTGTCAACATTTCCATCGGGCCCCGACCTGGAGACTTGTCGGACATCTCCCTGGTGAGGAGCTACGAAAATTTTAAATTTTTATCAATTTTACAACGAATGAAATCCAGGGCCCCCATTCAGCAGCAGGGACCCAATATCCGACATCCCCCTGTGAGTGCCACGGCAAATGTTCATTTGTATTCATTTTACCAACGAATAAATTCCAGCCCCCCCCCCTCAATTACCCGTGACCGAATTCGCAAATTTTATGGGGTCCCCAGACTGGATATAGCTTGAGCTTCCGCTATCGCAAATTTTTCAATGTTAAAGCAGCAAGAAAACAACGAGATCCACCAAGGGCCCTGGAAATCAAACTTTTTAACTTCCCCATTAAGGTATATGTGCAATCCCCCCGGGTACCCCGACCCTGTGTGTTGGGAGCACTGGTGTTATATGTATATGATACATATACATACCTCTCAGCATGATTCCCCCTTCCCCCACAAGGGCAGGGCTGACAGGGGCCGGAACGATTCTTATCACTTTTTGATTTTTCACACTATAAATTAACCACAGAGGGGCCCCCGAAAAGCTGGTTTGGGGGCTCGCCATCTATTCCAGTCTAGGGGCCCTGCTGTAGGATGTGGGAGCCTCTCAGTACATGCACGTAACTTGGTCCCGATGGGTTAAATGGGTCCCGAATATGCTAGAGTTAAATGAATACTTGACCTAAAATCGTAACCGATTTCCATCACTCAAAAAACGTCACTCACTTCCGTAACATAAAATCGTCACTAATTTCGGTTGCTTAGAAACAGGCCCTTTTCGAGTTTGTGATTTTATATTATAGAGTAGATATACATAAATTGAGTTCATGTTCTTTGCCTGCCCCCTTCCCTGGAAAACGTTGAAATGACGTTCCTGGAAAAATCTCTACAAATTTTCGTTGAAATTCTAAGAACATGTTCAGTATTAAGTAGAAAATTAGTGTCGACCAGCAATTCTCAACCTTTTTTCTGAGTCACGGAGCCCTTTTTAGTATATAATTTCTACGACGGAGCCCCGTACGCTACATTTTTTTTTTTTTCATTTGGTCATAAAATTTACTGATTCACTTTACTTTAATTGAGTGAACGTGGAGCACTGGTTGAGAATCGCTGGTGTAGACAGTACATAGATAAAGTTTTCTTTCTAAAAGATTTCTGATGTGTTTGTGGGGAGGACAGGTTTTTTCCGCCCCAGCGACTGCATAATGATGTATAGTGATATATAACTTATGATTTTATAGTGGTTTTCCAGTTTCCGACAGAAATTTGCCACCCTTTACATTTTGCAGCCCAGAGCAAAGGCGTGGGCATGAAAAAACATTGAGAGGGCTGAAAGTTTCCAGTCGTCCCGTGACGAGCCTCGAGCCCGTATGTAGAAGGATGCAGTGCCCCGCTTTATTTATTCATTAATTGGGGAAGGGGGTTCTCAGCCCCCCAACACAAAATTTATTGGGGGGGGGGTTGAAATAGCCCACCCCCCCCGCCATGTTTTGGTGCCTACGTCCCATGGCAGTACGGCAGTACGTTTCTTATTAAAAGCTATTCAGAGACAATTGAAAAGATGAAATTTGAAGGATGGAATTTGCGCCCCTCCTGATACTACGCCCAGGAAACCAGACCAACCCCACCCCCTAGTTGCAGCACTGTCCGTTCGTCAGAAGGAAGTTAGTTCTCTTGCACATAGTGTAGTTTTCCATGCAAAAAGCGCAATGGGATGGGCGGAAATTTGAGAAATATCTATCTCGTTAGTCCCAGTAAAATTTTGAAAAATATTCACGTCTAAAAAAATGACGGGGGGAATTAATCCGTAAAATGCTACCACAACAATCGTCAAACTTTTAAATTAGGATACAAAATTAAGGATCAAAATTAAGGAGAAAATTAATTAGGATTTAAATTAAGCACAAAAAAATGGGAATCGAAAAGAAGAGAGAGCGCCAAAAGTGGAAAAACATCCGAAATGCTCCCTCCAAACCAAATGGGTGTGATGATGATGATCCCCCCTCAGAAGTTCTCTTTTTTTTCCAAGAGAGTGAGGAGAAAAAAAAAGGGGGAGAAAACTGACCAATCCCCAAATAGCGTCTGATTTTATCTCGCGATGAAAACAAACCGGCTTGAAAGAATCGCGTACCTCTTGAGCCGCCTCTTTCTCCTCCTCGTCTCGCTGCCCCAGTATGTGAGGCGCAGAACAAAACAGTACATTTGTTTTCGCCGCTATTTCGTACCTCTCCGCTCACATCCCCAGTATGTGTTCGGCCAGGTCACGTACACGCACAAGCGTGTGAGCATTCAGGGAAAATCATTCCCTGAAACATAAACAATAGTTATTTTTTGCCTCTCGGAGCAGCAGCTTTCGCTGTTTCCTCTCACGAAACTACTGAAAATCCTACTAGACAATACTTTACAACTAATAAACAATAAACTAATATAATAATAAATCCAAAATATACGTACTGAGAAGAGAGTTTATTGAGAAAAACTAGACATATTTTATTGCGAATTCTTTTCATTGTTTGTAATTTTCACATCAATAATATTGTTGCAATAACTGATTTAGCAGCAATATTTCCATTGCCAAAGAAGAGCAGCCCGATGCGATAGAAAGTGGTTCGCTAAATAGTTCCTCATTTCATAAGCAGTAGAACGTTCATGCAGTGTTAGGTCTCGTTGTGGTAATGTAGTGATGTTGATGGGAACTCCAGTGTTATCAAATGGTTCAACACGGGCAGCAGTGTATGGGATACCTTCACGTCTACGAATGAAGTTGTGAAGAATGCATGGGGATTTTATAATGTCGACCACTCCTTCCGTTATGCAACAGCGAATAGCAGTGCTAAGCACTTGGAACTTTTCGGTCAACATCCCGAAAGCAAAATTCCACTGTTTTCCTTCCTCGACCCAATATATAATTGAAAATTCTTTTTTCATTATCTAGAGTTCTTTGGGGGTATGGTCGCAGCAAATACCGTGTCAAAGGGAAGGCTTCATCTCCGACAAAGCAGTATGGGAAAGCATACATACTCGTTTTCATCATCTTGTAATCGTGAAGAGGATGGTAATTTAAATTTCCCATTTATAATCCATTGTTTGATAGTCGATGAACGAAAAATGCCACCATCACTATTTCTGCCTGCATAACCAGTTTGAATACAAGTGAAGAGACCATCAGCATCACTACATGCTAGTAGCACGATTGAGTGATAAGATTTATAATTAAAATTAGTTGAGCCGGTTCCAGGTAATTGCTTGATTCGGATATGCTTCCCATCCAATGCACCCAAATAATTAGGTAGATTCCACAGTGAGTAGAACCGTTGAGCTATCATTTTCCATTTTTCTTCGGCTGGGATAGGCATGTGAGAGTCTTTCAACACTTTCCAAATTAATTTAGTAGTTTCACGTATGATGTCTATAACTGTACTTTCTCCTCTGGCGAAGTACAGCGATAGTGATACAAAAGTACATCCTGTTGCCAAATATCTGCAAGAGATAAATTTAACGTTAATTTACAAATATATATACAATTTTGTTGAATATTTTTGAGTAATAATTATGAAAAACTTTTTACAACGATGGTAATCTCTCTAGAATTATATTATTTCCTGCTGTTTTATTCTAGTATTTTAATTAAATTTTTTATGATAATATAATTTTTGTTCAATATTTCTTCATTACCATTGTTTCTGTGTATTTGTATTATTTTATTGTTTTCAGTGAGCGCATGCAAAGAAAAGTGGAAGAATCTCCGCACAGTTTTTGTCCGACGCTCCAGAAGCCCTGCCAGTGGTTCCAGTAGTAAAAACAAAAAATCATATTATCTGGCCGAAGCAATGAATTTCACTCTCCCAATCATCAAAACGCAAGGAACACCTGCTGGGAATTTTCATGAAGAACCTGAAAAGCTTCAAGTACCAAGTTCAGAGCAAAATTCGACCTACGTATCACAAATAGCTGAAGATCCGGCAGTGGAAGAAACAGGAGTCATTGTACCTGATGCAGATTCTCATCCTGAAACTTCCTCACCAGGACAAGCTCATCTCTCCTCCGAAGCGGTACATAATCATCTCAGTCCAAAACAAAACGCAAAAAAACCATGACAGACGAGGACAAGTCTTTTGTGGATTTTGTCCGTGCAAAGACAAAAAAACTTACAGCAATTTCAAATAACAGTATTGACGAGAAAAAAAATGTTTCTTCTGAGCCTGTTGCCGGATTTAGAACCCATGACGAATGCACAAATGCTGTCATTCAAGCGCAAAGTTCTGGAACTTATTGACACTATCGTGAATCCGGAACAATATGTCGATGTGATAAGAGTGTCTGAATCAACCAACGCGACTAGAGAATTTTGTTTCGTCTTGTGCGATGCCAGACATGACGAAAGCTGATTCGACCAGAAAAAACCATAATCTTATATCTTGTTTCCAAAAGGGGGTGGGGGAATTCGTAACGGGACACAACCGACTTGCGGAGGATCGGCGTTATCTACCGACATGTTTATGAAAAATATAAGTGCGGATGCTCGCGAAAAGAAGAAATGTAACACACTAACCTTGTATACGTTCTTGAGTGAGACGAAGTTTTCTCGGTTCCTCTTGCGATCGGCATTTTGCTTGGTAGATTTTGAACTTTCTTGAATAGTCCAAGGTTAAAATTTTGAAGCACACATGGCTTGTTAGTTGAGCTTGTTTTGAGGTTGCACGAATTTAAAGTTATGATGGTCAGCACTGACGCATTTTGATAGCGTACTTTTACGTTGAAATTTAACACAATTTATTTTACAATAATATTAAACATTTTAAATATAATAACGAGCTGGTTAATGTGCGACCGACTGGTCTCGAGACAGTTAAGAGAGTGTGAGTGTCCTTATCTTTTGGCGCTTGCTGGACTAGGCAGGTGCAAGAGTTCGCCACACGTACATTATTGGATAGGCTACGTGTACCGTTGAGTCACCCCAATGTATTTATCATATCTTCTCAACCACACATTCACATTTGCTTAAATAATCTTCGCCATTTTTTAAGCTTAGGTCCTCTAAAATTCCTTTTCCTCTCCCCCCCTCTCATCAACAACACGTTAATTTTTAGTTGCGCGCTGATTGATCAATGGCGAAATTCCTCAAAAAGGGAAATTTTTCGGCCTGTCCACGTCACGTGACTTTAAAAATAACTTTTAGCAATCACACCTTGGTTGCATTCGGGGCTCGATTCTTAACGTGATTCTTTACGAACCGATTCTTACGTATGATTGTACGGATTGTTATTCGTACGGATGATTGTTTATTAAGAATCAGAAGGTGAAACATACACAGACTAGGCAGGTGCGAGGGATGCACCCGCACCGGGCAGCGAAATTTTAGGAGCCGCAAAACGGGAGAAAAATACTTCGATTATATTTAAACTTAATCGTTTGACTTTACGTTAGCAAAGCAAATAGCTTAAAATTCCGTCCAAGACCTCTAAAATCCAGACATCGAACCCTATGGCTTAGTGTTTTCATATACCCGCCCTCCCCCAGGTTATAAGAGCCTTGAGCAGGATGCAGGTAGATGCCCGAGGACCAGTGGGGTCGCTAAATTCCTCTAAAGTTATTCAAAATTACACGAAGGAGGTACGAGCATGCTTGCCCGGCTGAAAGAATGTCTAGTTGCAGCCCTGGGTAAATAATCGATTCTATATCCCCGACAGTCCCCCCTCCCCCAATCTTTAGGTGTCTGGGGGCACTATCGTTCAAATTTATTAAAGAATGTTTTTTTTTTTTGTGACCACGAAAAGCAGTCCGATATTCATTCTCGGGTGCCAATGTTAACCCGGCGTGCATCAGGCAACCTGGCATGCACACTGAAGGATCGAAAATCCCCGTTCCGTGACGTGTTACCACACGTTAATGCGTGTTATATAAAGTTCCACCAATGAGTCTTCTGTAGGTACGTTCACACTGTACTGACGTGACGTGGTAAAGTCTGTGATGATGTAATCTGACGTAACAAACAAAAACCCGTGCACACTACTCTGACGTAACGTGGAACCACGTAGAAATTCGCGCGAAATTCCACCTATGAGTCTTCTGTAGGTGCATTCACACTGTGCCAACGTGACGTGGGAACATGCCTTTTTTTTTTTTTTTTTTTTTTATTGAACAAACAGCACAATTGACAAAACAGACAAAAAAAAAAAAATTAAACAAACACTTTTCGACCCAAAGGGATATAAGAAACCTTCCATGGGTCGTATTGATACATTACATAAAGAATTTCTGGCAACATACATAGATATATTTTACTACAATTGCTGCATTCAAGTCACACCAACTATATTACCTTAAAAGTTAAACTATAGTCTGATATGTCGAAATACAGATATATTTTCTTACACAACAAAAATATAAACAAATTTTACTCCTTATATCATTTGCAATTGCATTAACTATCGAACGAAACGAACCGCTCCATATCTGCTATTTCCAGTATACGATCCTTTATAGTCTTTTTAAACATATAAAATGATTGCTGTTGTCTAATAATATCATCAAATTCTCTACATATTCTTGGAGCAAGAAAACATATTGATTTTTTGAAAATTGTTTTTTTAGGTAATGGTATTTGATATAAATATTGTGATCTCATAGTTCTTTGTATATTCACTCTGGGATACCAATCAGGATTCTTATAGATGTATACTAAAACTTTATACAGATAAAGTTGCCGTATATTAAATTGGATCAATGATACTTTATTTTGTGCAGAACTGTTAGTTTGTATAATGTCACGTCGCAAACAGTCATATAGATTATCAATAGTATGGATTGAATTTTTATATGTTCCCCCCCAAACTTGTAGTCCATATAAAATATGTGGGAACACCCATGCAAAAAATACTTCTTTCAAACTTTGGTGTGAGATGATAGCCTTTAATTTATACGTCATTGCTGTGATTGCTCGTAATTTATTAACAACTTGATCAGTATGATCTTTCTACTTTAGGTTAGATGAAATAATGATTCCAAGATATTTATAATGCTGTACTCTTTCAATGTTTGAACAGTTACATATAGTATTTGAAAGAAAGTCGTTACATTCATGAAATTTCATTACATCTGTCTGTGTGCTTAAGTTAGTTAAATTAAAAAGAACCCATTTAGTTTTGCTAGCATTTAGCCTAAGTCGAAGGTTTCGAATTCTTTTATTTATTGCATGAATGTCTTTTTCCAAATTTTTTATCAGTTCTTCAGTTGTTTCAGCGGAAGAAACTAGAACTGTATCATCTGCGAATGAAACAAGTTGACCGGAAATATTGATATTATGAATTTCATTAATGTAAATAGAAAAAAGTATTGGGCCAAGAACCGATCCCTGAGGTACGCCTGTATCTATTGCCTTTACCTGACTTATCGCATTGCCTACTTTAACTGTCTGTTTCCTATTTGTTATAAAAGATCTGAACCAATCGAGTGGGAGCCCTCTTACTCCAATATTTTTTAGTTTTTCCAATAAGATATCCCAGTTTACTGTATCAAACGCTTTATTGATATCTATAAATACAGCTGCTACTTTTTTGTTATTATTAATTTTATTTTGTATATAATCCATTAATCTAATCATAGCCATTTCAGTATTCCTTTTTTCCCTGAAACCAAATTGATGATGTGAGTAGTAGGCAATGGCGTGTAAATAACTATTAAGTTGTCGTTTTACCCATTTCTCTAATAATTTTGACATAATAGGTAAAATCGAAATTGGTCTGTAATTGTTCATGTCATCTTTATTACCTTTCTTGTATATGGGCGTAACAATCGACTTTTTTAGTTCATTATAAAATATTCCAGTATCTAGAGATTTATTAATCAGATGGGTTATTAGTGATGGGTGGTGACGATAGATAATTTTAATCATTCTTGGTGTCAGACCATCACTTCCTGCCTGCTTATTAATATTAATTGAGTTAACCAAGCTTTCAGTTTGTGGCAAGTCAATTTCGTGAAGAACAATTGAATTGAGTTGAGAACTTTCGTTGTTTACAAAGTCATTTGTTTAATTGTTTACTTCAGTGTCCCTTACTCGATTTATAAAGTTATCATTAAAATCGTTAGCTAGTTTATTTTGATCATCACAATTGGGTAATTTCCTAATTTTTTTGTTGTTTACAAAATGGTTTATAAATTTCCACTGACTTCTTTTATTTGATCCCAAATTGATAAACTTTTCCCTAAAATAATTATCTTTCTGTTTTTTGATTGCTTTCTTTAAATTAGTATTATATTGTTTATATTTGATTTCATAATCATGTCTGAATGGATTTTTACGATGCTTCATATATAGTTTCTCCTTAATATTTATCATTTTAATTAGGTCATCCGTAATCCATTCATTAAGCTTTGTCCTATTTCTATCTTTAACATATTTTTTTTTTATAAATAAGCTTGAATTCAATCTAAGGATGTCAATAAAACGTATATAAGCCTGATTTGTATCGATTTCATCAAACACCCGCGTGAAATCAACACCCCTAATAAATCGTTCAAATAATTCATAATTTATCCAAGTTTTTTCTATATAATTTGAATTGTTATCGCTATTATATGGTGAACATTTTCTTATGTAACCAATTAGTAGATGATGATCAGTGATTCCCGCATCATATACGCCCATTTTACACTGAAAATTATTTTTTAGCGAACGGTAAAACACATGGTCAACATCAGTTGAATCAGTAAATCCGATTCTTGTAACACATTTTTCAAATGAAGAAAAACCATTTAAACAGAATAAATTCAAATAGTCATTAATATTTATGTCATTATCATTGAATAGGTTCACATTCATGTCACCCATAATTACCATATCCGAGTTTTTAAATTTGTTCAAATATATTCTAAGTTCATTATTAAATTGTTCAATGGTATAATTATGAGATCTATAAAATAGTGAAAATATAATATTGAAATCACAAATTTTTAATGTTAAAATTTCTGCTGTCTGAAATTGACTAGAGATTGAATTGACTTTTATACCTTCTCTAATGTATATGTAAACCCCTCCTGATTTATTATATTCACGACAATTATAAAAACTATAATAACCTGGGATTGTGTACATATTCACTTCACATTCCTTAATCCAGATTTCAGTTAGACATATCACATCAAAATCTTCATTAGTATATTTTAAAAATACCATAAAATTATCAAAGTTTTTCCTCATACTCCTCACATTACAGACAATATATTTCAGTGTCGTATTACAAGCTGTTTCATCGGTATTTAGAAACTCTTTTGTAGAATTAGGCGAATTCAAGACAGGCACTCTATCGTTGTTCAATTCTATATAGTTTTCAGTTTCCAAGTCAAACATTGTTTACAAGTATATTTTCCAATTCTTTGGTGTTTCTTATCCTTAATACCGTGGATGTGGATGTCTCCGTCTGTCTTAAAAACACCTTCCCATTTTTAGTCCAGGCAAACTAGTAGTTTTGTTCATACTTTAATTCCCTCACAGCATAAAACAGTTGCTTGATGTGTCGAGTCAAATGTTCGTTGATGTAAATTCTCTGAGGAGTAAAATTCTTATTGATGATATCAGTATCTAAGGATGGGTGCTTTTTAACAGCATCAATCCAAGTCGTCTTTGATGATTCCTCCTTGAATCTGACAATAATTGGATTAGGTTTCCCCTTTGTGAATGATGGTACCCTATGTGTTTTCTCAATTTCGGTATCTTGGGTGATGTTGAGCACATCCTTTATGTTGTTCAACATTTCAATTATGTTTTCATTTTTCTCCTCAGGAATACCATTTATTTCGATGTTATTTGCTTGACTCCTATATTCTATATCTGAAAGTGATTCTTTTAGTTCAAATATGTCTCTATGCAGTTGAATATTTTCGTTCTTTAATTGCAAGTTTTCATCACGCAAATGGGTTATTTCATTGGATAAATTTTGCACCTTGTTGTCAACCTCTTTTAATAATTCCATATGAAACTCTAAGCTTTTAGTAATGTCACCTATATCTTTTTTGTATTCCTTCATGGTATCCTGAATTGAAGCCAGGTTATTTTGGATCATTGCTTTCATCTCTTGCTTGAATTGATCCAAGACATGTTTAACATTTTGATGACTACCCTCAGACCCCTCACTGGGCTCAACACAATTTTTGCGTACATAATTTTTTTTCGACTCTTTGTTCATTTTGCGGAAAGCAGCTTCAGTTTTCCCTATACAGGTTGGATGGAATAATTTTGAACAGCACTTGCATTTCAGCACCTCATTAATATCATATATCGTGGCAGAGCAAACGTTGCAGTTCATCTTGCAATAATTTTTTTCAAGTGTTTATTTTTTTATAATATAGATGGCGACTTAATCGTTTGTCATTTAACTTTAGGGTTAAATCCAATTTTATTTATTTCATTTCCATCTTAATTAACGCAGCTAATTGCATAAACGATGTTAATTTTCAATTATTGGCATAGTTAAACATATTCTGCGTCACTCACCGTATTTAGAAATCGAAGAATCGAACAGAAAACAAAATTTTTTTTCAACAGCGTTACACGGGCGTGTTTGCAAACAGCAGTGACCGTTGCCACCCAATCAAACCTTTCAGATTTTCGTCAATGGCATGTGAAGACGCCATATTTGTTTTTCTCGTTCTTTTTGCTTCGTTCGTGTTTTGATCAATTTTGTTTTTCTTTCGTGTTTTGATTAATTTTGGTTTTTTTTTTCGTGTTTTTATTCATTTGTTTTTGTTGGCGTTTCGACGATGAAAGAGGAACTTATCGAACATGTTCGGTCCAATTCTCTGTTGTATGACCCTACCAACGGGTCTGGGTCATGATCCCGACGCGGTCGAATTTAAAAATTTAATTTCACCGTATAAACCGCAGTTCGCGCTTTCTGTAGAGATTTGCATTTCTCGCGGCTTGGGGCGTTGATAAGAATAACAAGTTGCATCAAATACATTCTATTTATTATTCTTATCGGCATCCCAACGCCCCTCGAAGCGAAAAATGCAAATCCCGACAGAAAGTGCGAAGTGCGGTTTATACGGTGAAATTTAATTTTTCAATTCGACCCTGTCGGGATTATGATCAGAGAACCACCTATCAATACCGTCTATAGTAGAAAGCCTCCGCACGAAGCTCATGACGTCACTTGAAGTCTTCCATTTTACTTAGTCATTGGATGTGCTGCAAAAAAGGGAAAGATTTCGCAAACGTCGGCCTGCTATATCCAATGACTACAGGTCAAATGGAGGACTTCAGTGACGTCAAAGCTTCGTGCGAGGCTTTCTGCTATAGAAGATGTTTGCTCGCCAGACAGCTGTCGATCTGCATTTGTGATAATTAGAGCCGCCCTTAAGGGTGTGGGACAAGTGCTTTCTCACCGGGCCCTGCGTTTTGGGGACCGGCTTTTACGGTAGCAATAGTTTCTTTCACAAATTCTGGAAATCTGCATTTTCATTGAGAAATAAATAATTCTGAATTTTCACCATACCTGGAATTGCTTTTTTAATAATTTCTGAATTTTCGGCAGTTATGGAATAATATCGCTGTAGAGGGATTATTAAAATATCGAGAGGCAGCAGTTTAACATTCGAACAGGGGCCATTCAAGTATTACGTAAGCAGATTTTCAGCCATGTTTGACCCCCCCCCCCCCATGTCAACAAAATTTCGTCAGCAGCTTAGAATATTTCATATCTTCAAAAAGAGTGGTTGATGATGTAAGCAACCTTCAAACCCCCCCCCTTGTCATCAAAAGTCAGCAAATCCGAACCTCCCCCCTCGATGCTGACGTAATACTTGAATGACCCCATATAGACATTTCTGAGCAAGACTTGAAAAAAATACCGTTGTACAAGGATTTATTGTGGTATCCAGTAACGCTGTGTGTGTAGCGACGTTTCACTATATTTTTATTACTCTATATTTTCATCAATTCTGAAAAGAAAATTCTCCTTGCATTTATTTCGAATTTTCATGATGTTCATTCCCTGAATTTTTGATTCCTCTCTCTCACAAAAGAAAAAAAAAATCGGGGCTAAGGGGCCAGATTATTTTTGCACCGGGCCCCATGTATGGTAGTCTTGTATGGGATGCGTGCACATTCTTCTGGAACACTACTGAAATGATTAATGCAGTCATTTCTTCCTCATCAAGGTCATCCCCAGCGTATGCCCCGAGGGGCGGGACGCTATGACTTTAAGCACTCATCAAGGTCATCCAAAAACCCGTCTCACATCCATGGGTGTTGAAAATTAAAACCGGTTTTTCAAAAAGTCAAGCCAGATATCACGACCAACACACACAATGACTTCACTTCGACTGATGGCGTAAAGGCTGAAACACACTACACCAAAGCTGCATTAAAGCCCCGTTCACATGTACAATAAAACATCCCGGGAAGTTCCCGGTAACGGGGATTTTCGTTACAGACCGTTCACATGACGCTTAGTTTATGCCGGTAATTCTCCTCTTCTTTCCGGAAGTCGTCACTGGTTACGTAGGTTGAACGGAAGTGTTTGATTCAAGATGGTTGACGAAGGAGCTTATTGCAGTTTTCGCGACGCAAAGGATTATGGGAGAGAAGGTCGGTGTCGACCTCCAATCCACCCCAAGAAAGATGGGCTTTTTTTGATGAGCTTCTCTCCCACCTCTTTCTTCCCTACGAGGGGAAAAAAGTTGCCATGCCGGTAATTACCACCAAAGCGACCCCCAATCTTGCACATGTGAACGGGGCTGCATTAAGAGATCTTTCAAGCAGCTTTGCACTACACTGACGCGAGGTGAATTCCCGTCATGCCAGAGTCGTGATAAATTCTGATTCGTGGAAATTGAGTACGTCACAGAATTTCCGAGAATAAGATTTCACAAATTCGTCATCATGCCTTACTGCATCTTTTAAAACATCAGACCAGTGTACACACCATATAATGTCCGATTTGATTCCGTGCCATATGACGTGGCGTAGTTACACGTCTCTGACGTGACGTGGGACCATGTAGAAATGCATGCGATATAAATTCCACTTATGAGTCTTCTGTAGGTATGTTCACATTGTGCTGACGGGACATGAGTATGTGTCGGATTATAAAATCTGACGCAACACGCTTTATTTCGTGGGAGAAAAAAAAAATCAAATTTTTCGGATATTCGTCAGGCGTGTGATGGCATGTGAAGACGCCATATTTGTTTTTCACATTGTTTTTTTGCTTCGTTCGTGTTTTGATCAATTTTGTTTTTTGTTCCAACACCTATTGCAGAAAGCCTCCGTGCGAAGCTCGTAACGTCACTGTAGTCGAATCGCCCATTTCACCTATAGCTACTTATCAAGTCGCCTTAATTTCACCTATAGTCATTGAATATACTGCAAAAAAAGGTAAAGATTTCGCATATGTCGGCCTGCTATATCCAATGGCTACAGGTGAAATGAACGACTTCAGTGACGTCAAAGATTCGTGTGGCGGCTTTCTGCTATAGAAAGTGTTGGCTCGCCAGATAGCTGCCGATATCATTTATGGGAATCAGATCCCCACAAGGGTGTGAGACAGGTGCAGTCGCACCGGGCACTGCGTTTTGGGGGCCCTCATTCATGGTAGCAATAATTTCTTTCATAAATTCTGGAAATTTGCATTTTCATCTAGAAAGAACTAGTTCTGAATTTCCACCATACTTGGAATCATTTATTTAATAACTTCTGAATTTTCATCAATTCTAGAATTACAGCCGCTGCGGTGGTCGAGTGGTTATAGTGACGGACTCGCGATGCGAGGATCCGGGTTCGAACCCCACAGTGGTGGTCGGCTGAAGTTGGTTTTCTGTGGTTCCCAACTTCAAGGCGCAAATGCGAGCCGATCTCCCCCTTAAAAAGTCTCGCCACAGAGAGCAACAGTCCTACAACGATAAATCATTCAATCATAACACTTCACTCATAGTTAGAAAAACTGGTGGCAGATGGCAGCACTACACATAACAAGCATTACAGAGAAACAAAAAACTTTACGTCAGGTTTCACTACACGTACGCGCACATTCCCGCATATACCGATTCATTGGGGGTTCCGCGGGGGGGGTGCATGTGTGGTGTAACAGTAGTAGGTAAGGCCTCCAAAAAATGGCTCGGGGATCCATGATGTTCTTAAGTCAGTCACCTCGTTGGGCAATTTGCCTGTTGTGGCGTTGTATTTGTATTTACAGTGAAACCTCGACATAACGATATTCTGCGGACCCGGGAAAAATACCGCTGTAAGAGGGATTATCTTTATATCGAGAGGCAAAAAGTTTAACATTCGAGTATAAACATTACTGAGCAAGACTTGAAAAAATATCGTTGTAGAGCGATTTATCGCTATATCGAGTAACGTCCTAGCGAGATTTCACTATGTTTCTATTAATGCAATATTTTCAAACATTCTGAAAATTTTTTCCCTGCATTCATTTCGAATTTTCAAGATTTTCATTTTCTGAATTTTCGATTCCTCTCTCAAAGAAGAAAAAAAAACGGGGCTAAGGGACCCAACTATTATTTTCGCACCGGGCCCCATATATGGTAAAGTATGGGTCCCATACAGCCCTCTGTGTGGGATGCATGCACATTCTTCTGGAACACTTTACTGCAACGATTAATGCAGTCATTTTTTACTCATCGAGGTCATCCATGGGTGGTGAAAAAAAACAATTGTTCAATAAGTCAAAATAGTTATAAGTTCTCAAAACTATAGTGCAAAAGTAGATATCACGACCTACACACGACTTCACTTCGACTGATGGCGTAAAGGCTGAAACACACTACATGCCAGAGACGTAAATTCTGATTCGTGGAAATTCTGTGACGTGGGAATTCAACGTCACATAATGTTTGTATATGTCAGAATTTCCACGCATAAGATTTCACAAATTCGTCATCGTAGTGTGTTTCGGCCTTGTGATGCATCTCTTAAAACATCACACCAGTGTACGCACCATATAATGTCTGATATGATCCCTCGCCATCTGACCTGACGTGATTACACGTCATGTCATAGAAGTGTGCATCGGCCTTAAGCTGCACATTTACGGATCGTTTAAGTAACCGTGGCACAATTCCAGAGTATTCGAGTGCCGGTTGCACATTTTCAGATCACTCAAGTAGGCCCGTGACACATTCACAGATCACTTGAGTGACCCGTCGCATAGTTTTAGAGCACTTAAGCGGCCCCCCCAGTCCGGTTGTACATCACTCAAGTTACCCGCGGAACATTCCCAGATTATACTTGAACTACCAGACAGATACCCACGTTAATATTCCTTACAGAATCTCTAACGTAAAGGGTATCTGTTGGAAAAGTAGCAACACTTTCCCCAGCCTATCAAATCCATCCACCCCACCAGATCAAACATGAGAACACTTTTTCAAAGTATATGGGAAAAAATTCAACATTTGTGGAAGCACAATGCACGTCACAGTTCAGGTACATATGTATGAAAAGGGTGGGGGAAAACATCAGTTATATATCAGTTAATGTATGTAACACTGAAAAATACAGAACAATGAAAAATAAACATCTGTGGTAAGCACAATGCACATCGCAGTCCGTCCAAGTACATATGTATGAAGAATAGAAAATAAACATCAGTTAAATCACTATGGAAGACACAAAACAATGCAAAAATTAAACATCTATGGTAAGCACAATACACGTCACAGTCCGAGAGAAGGAAAAAAAAATGTGAATACATTTTTACAATTTCAGCGTTGTCAATGCAGATCTGGTCATCGACCTAGTCACCATGGTGAAGACAGGGCGGTCTTCACTATTCTCATCAGATTCAAAGAGATCTTCATTTTTGCTGTGCAGTAACGACAGATTTTCGTCTAGAAAGTTGATATAAGCTTCATGATGTCAGCCCAGTTTTTAGTTTTTATTACTTAACGTTTCCAGACATGTTAATGTTTTAGATTAATCATCCTACCATCCGACACTGCATCCTACGATCAGAAAGAGTTTCTGATGGTAGGATGCAGTGCTAGGGCACGACCAAATATAGTGAGCAAATGTACCGATTTCCCCACAAGCACATAATTTATTTTTAGATATTTTAAATCTCCTTAGGTAATACGGAACAGGGCCATGCTCACTATATAGGATTGTCCTTTCTCTAATCCATGGTTGGTTGAAGATTTTGGTCTTATTCATGATTGGGAAGACCTTTCTGCCCCGTTGTTCACCATCAATCCATCTAGACTGCCAAGTTTCTTTCGCTACACAAAGTATCTTGTGTTTGGCATGAGACCAGGGAGGAGAAACATCAGAGTTCATATTTTCTGATGAAGTAGCTGTTTTAACAAGTGCGTCTGCTAATTCATTCCCTTGATTACCTACATCGGCCCTGGTCCATGAGATGAAAGTGTTGGGCTTGTCAATTAGATTTGCTCTGGTTTGTCGTACAAGTTGGGTGGGAGAAAAATTATTTCTAAATGCGAGAATACTAGAAAGACTGTCGGATAATCTGAATAGGTTCGTTCTCATGCAGTATATGGAGAATTGCCTGATGAATAGCATACAATTCTGCCTGGAAAACAGAGTTGCAGTCTTGGAGCCTTTGTGACCATTCGTGTATGATGACGTTGTTGCGAAAGACGACAAAAGCCGAAGCAACTCCATTAGAGGTTTTCGAGCCATCCGTATATATTTTGATGGCAACTGGAATGTCTTTTTCTTGAGTGATGAGCTGATTATCTTGAAGATCTATGACTAGATGATGAGGCCACATGATGTTACTTTTTCTTCGTATGCAGATGCTAGTAGACTGAAATCATTACATATGACATTGTGCCTTAATAGGAGGAGTCGGTTTCTTTTCGATATAACTTCTATTTGAAGGTCTAAAGGTAAATTTCCAGTGGAAAGTTGTAACACATTAGTTGGCGTAGTATTATATGCACCTGTTACAAAAAGTAAGTATTGCCTTTGAGCTGTCAGCATCTTGCGTTTCATTCTGCAGGTGGGGTTTGCAAACGAAATACTCGATCCATAAGATAATTGGGGGATGATGATGGTTCGATAATAGATATTTCTGAATAGCCTGTTAATACCCCACTTGCTGCCCCCAATCCTATAGAAAGACTGGAGTGTTTTATGAGATTTAAGTACTTGTTGGTCAATGTGGTAGATCCAGTTAAATTTTTCGTCAAAATTGATTCCCAGATATTTAAAGTTCCGTGTTCTTTTGATGTGTTGGTCATCATGTTGGATTTTCAGGCGTTCTTTTTTTCTATAAGGCTAGAAATATGCAATCTTGTTGGTTTGAAGTTGCAGGTGATTAATTTCAAGCCATTCTTCTATTTCTTTTAGACATCGAATGCTGACTTGATATCGAGAAGGATCACAGCAGAGACATTACTCTTTTCTTTTTGTCGTTTCAATTCCTGCATCATGTTGTCTATTGCTTTTTCTGTCGATTTCCCTTTTCTAAATCCAAACTGTAGCGGATGGAACCAATTCTGTTTGTTTAAGAAATAATCCATTCCATTTATGAGTATACGTTCAACTATCTTCCCAACATTCGATAATAATGTTATGGGTCTGTAAGAGTCAAGGTCTTCGGGCTTCCTCCCTTGTTTCAGAAATAATAATAGCATGCCATTTTTGAAATGTTCCGGAAAGGTCCCAATGTCCAGGCATTTATTGAACAAGATATAGAATAGAGAAGGGAACTGACAATGAAGTTTTTTGACAGTTCTGTTACAAATTCCATCCATACATGGTGCCTTTCTATTGTTTAACTTGTTAATGATTCTTGTTATCTCCATGTGTGTGATAGTCTTATCTCTTGTGTGCAGTGGAAAGTCACGGGATTGGAGATCGGTGTTCCGGATCGGATCTGGATAAATAAGATTTAATTGACGTCCAGCTGCTTGCACAATATCTATTTTTTTGGTTATCTTGCAAATGAAGAAGAAGCTGCGGCGGGAAATATTTGTTGTTCTTCGTTGTTCAAAGCAATTCCCATAAGGTTCTTTCATTCGGCTGCAATATTTATACCATTGGTTTTTCTTAGTGCTTCTAATTAGTTGCTTGAAAATAGCACGCTTTTTCTTAAATTCTAGTATATATCTTGGTGTGTCATCTTCTTTTACGTAATTTATTTTTCTTTCCATTGCACGAAGTTTCCGCTTTTCTTTAGTCAAATGTTCATTCCACCATGATAATTTGGAAATAGTTTTGGGAACTTTTAAAGTGAAAGTATTACTGCAAACAGTCATTAAAAGATCCAAGATTTTCTCTACTAAGGTTAGTGATCCTTGATTATTATATGTATCTTGATGTTTCAGCTCGTTCAATAAATTGTTTAGAGGTTCTTGCAGCTTTTTGCAAAACAACCTTAATTTTCTCTCTGTTACGTTATATCGGGGATAAGATGAAACACAAATGCTCTCAGAAATGCTGATTCGAATGTACTTGTGTTAGCATGAGATGTCCTTGTAATTTATTTCTCATGAAGTAAAAGTCGAAAGTGGTGGAAAGTTGAAGAAAGAAAGATCAGGCCACCCTTTAGACTTTCCATGCACATACGTTGGAGTTTGTAGATCTTGATTGAGTAGTACGAGATGATTCTTTTGTAGAAATTGTAAAATTGTTCTTCCTCTGGAATCTTCATCTCTGTAGCCCCATAACGAGTGATGACCATTCAGATCCGATCCAATCAGTATATGTATGTTTTTGTTGCTCTTTATTGTTCTTTCAATTTCACCAATTGTAGAAGATAAGTTTTCGTACGGGGAAGAGTATGCCGAGAGATGATAATGAGATCACTGTTATTCAGACATACTCTAACCTACTGGTGGAAGTTGTATTGCATACTGTGGCTGGATGAATGTTGGAATTCGTACATACTATTGCAGCTTTATTGTTGGTGGATGACCATCTATTCCAGTGTGCTGGAAGACCGTGCAGTTGTCCGTTTTTGGTGCACGGCTCTTGCAGCATTATGAAATCAATTCCTTCTTTTCCGGCCATTGTTACGAACGATTCGGTTGTGTCCTGTGCACGGTCAGCGTTATACTGTAAAACTTTGATGGGCCCCTTAAGACTTTGCTGAGACATAGTTTGAGTGTGCAGTAGATAAATTTTAGCTTGAAATTGTTTTTTATTCAGAATTAATTTGAATTCAGGGAAATTGCGTTTTTGGACACACTTATTTCGATGATGCGTGCCCTTCTTTTTTCGAAAATTTATATCTTGTGTCACTGGTTATTTCTAAGTGAAACTGTTCTTCCTCAAATTTAAGTTTGAAGTTATTGGTCACCTCCGAACTTACAATTTTCGCTGCTAGTGGATCTGTGCAAGTCAGTACGAGTTGATTTCCATTTGCATCTGTTTTAATGATGTATTCATGCAGGTTACTGTATGTCAGTTGTTCTTCAAAATCATGTACGACTCTATTAATGACACCATAATTTACGATGTTCAAAGTTAGTCGAGTTCTGTTTATGTTCATATTGCGAAAATTTGTAGTGCGATTCCATCCTGTTCGCTGCTTGGCCAAACTTGCAATTTTGTTGGCGATTATACAATACACCAGTGGTTCTCAACCGGGCGCCATATGGTCCCCTTGTGGTACTGGGATACTTCAAGGGGGCCACGGGAGAAACTGGAGAAAGGGGCCATGACAGGTGGTTTGGAGAACTGAGAAGAAAAATTAAGGTGTGAAGAAATAAAGATTTTATATTAGTGACTAACACTTACAGTGAGAGAGAGAATCCAACAAAACCACCCATAAAACCAGGGCCTTCTTTAGGGCATGGACCCACCCAGGCCTCACCGCCTACATTTTGCAACAAGTTCCCTAGGATGGGGTTTTTTTCAAGTCCCCGGCTAAATTTTTCAGACCCCCCTTCCCTATATGAAATTTATTGTTTGAAAAAAAAAAAGAATAAAACCATATTAGGCCCAGGGCTGTAGCTCTGTCAGTCCTATTCTTGTGAGGGGCCTCATGCCCATAAGTGACCCCACATTATGATATTTTGTATAGTACAATTAATTTTGAAAATAAATAGGAAATATGCAGGCTGTTTATTTTCAGCTAAAGTATGGGACTACCATAGCACGACTTTGCCTAAGGAGGGGGGCCCCCGTGATATTGAGACGGTCCTGATAGAACTCGGACTAGCGGGGAGATCAATAAATTCTAGGCTACTGGAGGCCAATTTTCTTTGCAAAATTTTCGTTCAGTATAAGTTCACTAAAAAAAATAATTTCAATACGTATAAAGTATCTTGCTTCTAGATGACAGTTGAAAACTCTGGGTAAGACAGGGGAGCCACGAGAAAAAAATATGGTTCAAAGGGGGCCACGGGCAAAAAAAGGTTAAGAAACACTGCAATACACTACCAGATCCAAACTTGAAAATCATCAGGTGATTATTTACGGGGTTTGAGTCATTCTGATGGTATGTAGAGAAGTTCTTAGGTTGCGAAATGAGTCGGAGATTCTTTTCCTTGAAAATCTTTCTATCATGGGTCCAACGTTGTGGGTGACCAGAAATATTCTTCTCCAGACAAAGGGATATATTGTTTGCCTCAAAAAGTGATTGTTGAGAATAAATTTTCTTATTTTGAGACAATCCTGAATGGTATACAGTAGCAGTCAATTGCCGTGCCATTTTTAATATGCCTAATGGCATGGATATTGTTTTCAAATTTCTTTATTACAATTGGACCGGTGGTATCAAATTGTTTCGAGTTGGATTTTTTATTTCTGTATAACAATACTGTATGTATTCGTTGTTTTAGATTCTTTTGGTCCTCCTCCTATAAGTGACTTTTTGAAAGGCCGCGGTATTATAATCAAACTCGTTTACCGTGACATATGAAGATGCACTGTCATCTTCGTTTTCATTATGTTAGGTTAACGAAGTGGTTTTTTGTGTTAAAGGAGAAGAAATTCTTGGACATGGAACTTGTATCGTCTTCTCTTTCCTAGTTGCCAAAGTTGTGTCGCTAGTTGTAGAGTTTTTTTTGGAGTATTAGTGTGTGTGTTTTGTTTTTCTCAACATTATCCTAAGTCTGAGTAGAAGCATCTTTTAAATCATTATGGGAGCCAATAGCCCATAAATTGACAATTTCCAACAAATTTTCCGCTTTTTTCCGCATTTGTGTTGGAATTTCAAATTTAAACGTCTTGCCTTCGCCTGTCTTATGATTTGTATGATCTCCTGGAAGATGCCCTGGATGTTGAAGACATTATTCTTGTAACGCTCTGTGGCAATGATTTCCATCCAGTCTTGTTCAGAGTACTCATATGATGTGGAGGCTATGGGGTCATTTTTATTTTTTTTCATTGCTGCCATTAGAATTTATTGGTTTTCTTTTCAATGTGTCAGATTGTTTACCTTTAACAGCAGGTCTATTGGTCTTTTTGTTGACTTTCTTCTTTATATGTTTATTATTGCCTTTGTCATCTGGATTCTGTTGAGTTTTTGCCCTGTCGGTGTTCAGGAACTTTTCAGGACTTTCAAGGTCACGAGTGATGGTGCCGTTCACTGGATCCTGTTCGTCAGATACAACTCCTGTATTTGAAGTTTCCGTTGAGTTATCATTATCATCTTTGCCTCCCAGCTTACTTCCATCATTAATGTATTTATCATTATTGGTGAGATTATGTAGAATTTGGATGGAATGAAATAGGAGTGAAAACTAATGTCTGTGATCCTAATAACAATCTGGTATTCTGTTTCTCTGACTCAGTTGTCTGTGCTTCTATTTCCGCTTGCAAAGGTACGTGGTTAGAGACCGATGCCGGGGACGATGACTGTGCCTTAGTACCTCCTTCATTGTTGAGCTTATATGCATTAGTTAATTCTACATGATGTCTCTTCTCTTCCATTGATAGCTCGGTGATAATGTCCATGATTAAGTTGTTGATTTCTCCATTGTTGTTTGGAGTAGAATGGTGATCATTCGAAAGTCCAACAATACCAGAGAATATATCTGATACAAGAAAACTTGTTGATGATCACCTTTTGGACTCTCCATTTTCATCAGTTTGAGCTTCCACCCCAGAAATTTCATCTTGTACCTTCAGTTCAGGTTGTATAGTAGCGTCAGTATTGAAATTTTGACCATTAGCAAGTGGGTCCTTTTGCTCACATGTTATCTCTGTTTTATAAGAGAGCCTTCTCTTGTCTCGGTTTCAAATATGGACGATGTAGGTGACATCATTTCAATATGGGGACTATTGGAACACTCCGTCGACCTTTTATCAAGATATTCCGTCATTGAGTCTTGTATTACCTGTTGTTGCAGGTAGGATCTGAGATAATACCTTGACTTCCTCCCCATTTTTACTAATGATGCCTCGTTGTAATTGCAATCCAAGTCCAATGAGACATCAAATTCTGTGTGGTTTTCCATAAATTTTTTTTGAAGGTTGGTTAAATAATAAAAATAGTTTCAAAAATATACGAACACTTTTTTTTTTTTAGAAATTTTTCAAATTTTGCCAATTTATGAAATGTAAAATTGGATGGCAATCATTTTAGCTATATATACATATAAGTTAGTATGCAAATTTTTTGTTTTTCCTCACAACCAATATATAAATTGTTATATTTAACCTGGTAACTTGTGCGAAATTGACAAAAATTACTGAGCTGCAAATGCCACAGAAAATTACAGTATATCAAAGTAATGTACAAATTAATTAAAGACCGTTACAAAACGAACAAATGAAATCGAGTCAATAGTTTCCAGGATAGTAATGTCGATGGCAACAATTTTGTACTTTAGCTAGGGCAGATTATTAATATAACCAAAAATACAAATTTTCCAAAATATTGTATGGCAGACAATAATACCAGGGGCAAAAACAAGAGGAACGTGCTGCATCGGGCTTCTATTAATTACAGCAATTTATATTTGATATAATTTTGAACTCAACTGGCAGTTTAGCTTTTGCTTGCATTTTCAACCATAGAGGTCGCCCACACACATGTTCGTTGTCGCCGAAAAGTTTTTTCTTTTTTGGAAGGGAGGGACACAGGCACATTCACAGTTACTATGTTGACAGTTATTTTTCAATTATGTTTAAATGAAATCCGGAGGCGTATTTATTCATTTTCGATGAAAGTTTGAAGAAACTCACCCAATGTTTTTTCTCTTTCCAATCTCTTTCTTTCAACTCAGACCCAACACGGCGACCGTTAAAATTTTTGCCACGGTGACAGCCTCACGGTGGAACGGCAATAACTTTTGAATTTGTAGACAGATTCCCTCAAACAAACACCAGAACACTCCTCACACATTCCTACGTACATCATCTACATTTTATTGCACAATTTTTTATAATAAACTATTAAATAATCAACAAAAGCAGAGAGCGCTGAAAACGGTGACTGACGATGACGACTCTAGATCCGCAGAATATACTGAGAAATTGAATTTTCTGGATGTTATGCCGAAACTAATATTTGGAAAGAAAAGTGATTTGTTTCCTCCGGGAAATAAACCCGGATCCCCTTGCACACCGGGCAAATGCGCTAACCAATACGCAAGAGACACACTTTTCAATTCCTTATAACACGCATTAGTAAAGTGAAACACTGAGTGGAGACAGCAGCCTCCGTTAACTACAGCAATTTTCTGTGTGTGCCTCTGGTGTATTGGTTAGCGCACTTGTGGAGGAGACATCACTTTTCTTTCCAAATATTAGTTTCGGCATAACATCCAGAAAATTCAATTTCCAGTGTATTTCGGGCCCAAAAAATATATCTTAATTCCCAGATTAATTTTGTGATCCGCGGCATAATTACGGATCACTTGAGTGATGCGTGGCACAGTTTCAGAGCACTTAAGCGGCCCGAACACATCGATCACTTCCAGATCACTTGAAGGATCGGCGGAACATATACAGATCACTAAAATCACTATGTAGGGGACTTATCGATAGGGAGAATGTTAGTTCGGGTGTCCACAAAGGTTTTTGTCGTTTTTGGCGCACCGAGTGAGATTTCATAAGAATATTTCATATTCTTATAAATGGTGGTTGATGACGTAAGCATCGTCCAAACATACTGAAACATATCCTCTTGTCATCAAGAGGACGGCAACTTCTCGGAACGGCGACTCGGCCGCATCGTGTGAAAGCTACCATCTAATTGCTCAAGCCACTAATGGAATGTCTTTGTACGTCCAATCCTCCGCACGAACGAATCCGTAGCGGTAGGGTGGAGAGGTGTTGTGAAGTGACTGAATATGCAAATTATCTTGTGTAAATAAGTTCGGTGTTCAGATGTGTTCGATCAGCACCTCCTAGAGATAGAAGGCTTCCGCAGTCTGCTTCTGACGTCAGTAAGTAGTCCATTTTTCCCCTCGGAATATTCAGGAAAAAAAAATTCCCTGTTCGTGCCAGTATCATCGTTGTTAGGAAAAGAAATAATCGGGCTCAAAACTGGCGATTTCTATGGCCCACATCCAATCACTATGCGATATTTTTTTGAGCCAATGAGAAAGATTCTACGCCAAAATAAGAAGAAACGAAATAGGATGCTGTGTTTCAAAATGTGGCAAACTTGCTAGGTAGTCTGAATGACGTTTGTGGCAAACAGTGCAGAGGCCTTCTATCTCTAGAGACGTGCTGGTTCGATACCTTCGTTTTCTGGTCAAGCAACCTTTAATCTCTCTTGTTAAATATAACTAGTTTTTATTATGAGTTGTTCTTTCCGTCCTACATTCGCGAACCCACCTTTCAATAAAAAGGGGTTTAGGTGGAGAACACACACTGATATATTTTCAATCATTGCATCAATATCTGTATTTCTGATTCTGTAAAAAATATTGTAATTTGTATTTCTTTGTGTAATTATTAGTGTAGATGAAGTTCATAACTTTCGGAGAGATGTAAAAAAAATACTTTTTGAAATAATGTTTTGTTCTAGGCACTTGTTCTAGGATTTTTATATCTATTTCATTTTCTACGAATAGTGAATATGATTATGTACGATTTAAAACAAAAATTAAATGTTAAATGCGTGCGTAAATAAATAGAAAATGAGGCAGGGTTTTTTTTCTAAACTTCTTGAAACCCCAGGGGTTGACTCAGCCACCATCTTTGAGTGCAAGTGTGACGTCAGTATTATCGCTATAGCCAATCACTCTTCCTTAGCCTGCCTTGTTTTTAACGATCGAACTTCTGAACGGCAAAACCAGCTTTTTGAACGACTTCGCGGAAGATAAGCCAGCACTCTTCTCTCTCTCTCTAGGCGTTTTAGACACACTAACTAAATATGTAACGGATCAAACAATTCTTATTCAGATTAAGATTTATTTCCTGAAATGTTTATGGTTAATTTTGTCTGATTGTAACATATTATTTCGATTATAATTGAGGCGTGCGTCATTAAAGTGCTGTAAGGGAATGCCTCAGATGGAGGTAAAAACGACAAATTTTGAACGGGGGAATAGAAATGTCATTTTATGTTTCGGAAATGGCGATGTTTTTATGAATAATTGGAATAAATTAACAAAAACGACACAATCCGACAAACCGCTATATGGGGCCATTCAAGTATTACGTAAGCAGATTTTTAGCCATTTTAGACCCCCTCCCGCCCCCTTGTCAGCAGCTTAGAATATTTCATATCTTCAAAAAGGGTGGTTGATGACGTAAGCACCCTTGTCATCAAAAGTCAGTCAGCAAATCCGAACCCCCCTCCCAATGCTAACGTAATACTTGAATGACCCCTATATATATACATATATAAATATTTTTTTTCATACATAAAGAACAGCAAGACCTTTATTTCGCAAACTTGTTCAAATGACTTGAATCCTTATCTCTTCGCATTCGAGTAAAAATTGAAAAGTGTGAAATACATATAACAACAAAAAGTAAACGAGCCAGTGCGCAGTTCAAACTTTCGGCCAGTATTCTTGTAAGCTGACTCCCGTGTTTTTACTGATCCAGTCTAAGAATTTCTGTATTTTGACGTATACTCCGGGAACACCAGGTTGACCGCAATCGATGCCCCAAGAAACGAGACCTGCTAGTGCGTAGCTACGGTCTTTGCGATAGCACACAAGGGGTCCTCCACCGTCACCCTAAAAAGCAAAATCGTTAATATTGATGCATATGAGGCAAGAAAACTTTAATTTTTCAACAGAGCCACTAATCTAGTAATTTTCATCTTCTCTATAATATAAAATCACACACTCAAAATATCTCGGTTTCTACTCAATGAAAATCGATTACGTTTTTTAGGTGACGGAAATCAATTACGATTTTGATTAAGTTTTTACTTAAGTTTTAAGTTTAACTTAATTTTTTAATTTATAAGGTAATTATATTTTGCTGAATTGCTGAATTTTTAAACTTTAGTATATAACTAGCTATAATACCCGGCGCTGCCCGGGTTTTCTATAATAAGGCTTTTTGGATCACGTGATATCTCCCTCTTTCTTTGAGGGACATGCAAACCGTGTCTAAGTTAACCAATATGGCGACTTCCTGCGGACTCATGAAAGAAACAAATCTAGATTTAAAGAAACATAGAAACGAATATATATATATATTTTTTTTCTTTTTTTAAGGGGCGCTAGGTATTTCGATACCCCCTGAACTGCAAGTTATCCACGTCTGCCTGTTTCAGCTTCCAAAAATGCTTAATTGAAGTTGTGGAATTTTTTTGACGTACAGCGGGAAAACTCCGATTGGTCAAAAAATCTGAATTTCAAGTTTTTAACAATCAGCGTTTTCACGCTGCACACGGCGCAGAAATTTTTACTCCTAGGAAAACCCCACTTTTACCTCAAAAATGGTATTCACCTCCCCTGAATCGAGATCCAGGGACCAGTTTTTGGAGCCTGAAACTGAACCTCCGACATAGGCGGAGATAGACGTTGAAGTCTGGGGGGGACACGATGATGATGATGTCAATTCATCTATACATATATGCATCAGCTCAGTCGACTTCACCTTTGATATTAATATCCCCATATCTCCGCCCATGACCTCCGATCTCGGCCAACACCTTCTAAAGCAGAAAGCCTTCGCTCGCAATATTTTCGATTCCGTGACGTCATCACGTTCCGGCCTGCTTGTCCCTGATCACCATTTTTACAGTCGTTAGCACGCACGTGCACGCAGTTTTTAATGATAAATTTGTAGTTCAAATGTTTATTTTATTCATTTCTTGGCAAGGCAATAAACAATATTGTTGCCCAAGTCATTTAAAAAGAATAGTTGAAAAAAACAACAGCTAATCCCGCCACCACACAGCGAGCTTCGGTGAAGGAGTTGTAGGCCTATCTGTACAGCTGTATACAAAATCACACAGGTGAGTTCATTTTTTACTATTACATGAAATGCATTGATGAATATAATAATAATAATAATTTATTTGCTTATGGGGCCAGACCCATGCAAGGATGGCATACAAAAAATAAAATATACCAGTTATAAATTACAAATCATTATAATACCAGTCGTAGGAAATAGAACACACGCACACTTACACTTCAATTAAAAAAAAAATTCGGGAACTTCAATATCATTAAAAAAAAAAACAACAAAAAAAACAGTTTTCCAATTTGATATTCAGAGGGGTGTGAAATTTTGAAAATTAGATTTTGTCTGGTTGTTGGATTGCGGAAAATACACGATTTTTTAACAAGACAGCTCCCTGCAAATTAAACAATTGGCATTCAAAAATAATACGTAGGAAATACGTCAAAGGAATGACTAAAGTTATAGGGCAATTCTCGCCAGGACTAAGTATGACAACACATCCGCTTGGAACACGTAAAAAACCACTATCCATCCTAATTTGAAAAATAAAGCGTTTCCAGGATATGGGTATATTGAAAACAAATAATTTTCTGGTGTAATGCTGAAAAATGTTTCATTGTAGTGAGCGTATCTAGTTGATCTAAAAATTGATGAAAGATCGTTTTGAATTGTTAGGTCTATGCATCTCGTAATAATTGTAGGGAAATATTTCTTGAGCGCCGTTGGGGTGCGACCTGCAGATCCCAAACGAACGGGAGTCCAATTGTTTATAGCAAATTCAAAATATCAAAAGCCCAGTTGCGGCCATTATGCAGTGGGGGCCATTGTAACAGATCTTGGAGAGTCGGTTATCTGGGAGCATTAAAATTTTATACCAGAAAAAGAGGGTATTCTTTAGAAGAGAAATTGATATTGTGTGGACGTCTGGTTGATTCAAGAATATAGCCGGGGCAATATCTGGACGTTGCGAATAAAAATCTTGCACTTTTTCAATGTGTATCCAGTGATCCAGTGACCAGATTGGCGCAGCATAATTTATAACAAAAGACCTTAACAAAGAATCAAATAGTCTTAATGCCACAAGAACAGGTGAGTTGTGTGACTTACCGAGTATTTGAATAACTCCACTCGCAGCCACCTCAGCTTTGGCCACAACACGATTAGTAATATTTCCCCGGAAAGAACCCGAGCATGAAAAAAATAACACCTAAATAGTTATACTCGTTCACAATTTCTAAATTTTCGCCTTCCCACTTGAAATGGTCTCCACGAGCTAGTTTGTCACCCCATCTGAAAACCATTATTTTAGTTTTGTTCAAATTCGCTCGTAACTTTAGTTTCCCAAAGTACAGCGCCAGTAAGTTAATTTTTTTTCTGAAGAGATGCGGCAATTTTTTGCGAATAACACAACATTATTCGCGTAAAGTAGGCTGTGTAGTTCATTTTTATGGTCAATTGAAAGACCTGAAACTTTGGAACTAAAGATATTATCAAGGTCTGTTATGAACAAGGCAAAAATGAGTGGGGAGCACGGATCCCCCTGCAAAACACCGTTAGTTATGTCTATTGAGCTTGTAAGGCCTTTACTTGATCTTATCTTAGTTAGCATTGCCAAAAAGACCACAGAAGATGGTCAAAAAGTTGGAGCTCACCCCAAGTGACAGTTTGAAGTATTGACCTTAGAGGAAGACTCGGGTAAAATAAATGAATATATAAATAAATAAATAGGTAGAGCGAGGCGTGGTGATGAAAGCGCGGGTGGTAGCAAATAATAAATAAATAAAAATTGACCCCTTTTTACTCGAACAAACTTGTACTGGCCGAATCTCTGTCGCAGTATCGATCCTCGGAATACGTGTATGCCTCTAGGGGCGGGACACAATAACATTTTCACACTGTAAAAAACTCACCTGTAATGGGAAGTGATCTGATTCAGTCAATCTAGTACTTTAAAATCATTAATTTCTGATTGTGCAAATTCTTCCGCGCGCGTTGAGAATACATAATCCACTATACTCGATCCATTTACGGACGAGTACGTGAATTTGCCTTCCTTATCCCGGTGAAAATTACCGTTAAAGGGTAGCCAATTATTTTGAATAAAGCTGTTAATTAAAATTTTTCCGTGTTTGTTAATTTCTCCGTCCAAGCTTTGGCGGCTATAGAGATGCTACAATCTCTCGGTTGAGCACCGAGATATCTGAGATCCGCAATGTGCGTTAAGATCCCACCCACCAAGAAATTTGAACCCAAGTATGAAAGATTTTCACAAAATATCAATGACTCAGAAAGTGAATTATTGTTTGAGCTATATGGTGGTATATATAGTAAACCTATCACCAACTGGCCACGATTGATCAAGAGAGGGGTGTTATTCAATTTTACAAATATTGAAAATTCATTTTTAAATAAAAATCCTCGGGGTTCCCACAGGGTGATCAGCGAATAAGCCCTTATTTCAAAATTAAATATCTCTACAACAAAGATCAATAGAATTATGCGGTAAACGGTACGTTTATTAGCAAAACTGTAAGAATGTTGTACAGAAATTTCGAAAATTTAGTTTTTTTTTTTAATTTTTTAAAATTAAAAAAAAAAAAAAAAAACAACTGGAGATTTTGGGGTTCCGAAAATCCTCATTTGTGTGAAGAGAAACCACTGCGTTCGCCTAAAGTTACTGCACGGGCTGCGGTATGCGCCAGAGGCATTATCGGCCCCTTCTTCGTGCGAGAAACGATTACTACTGAACGTTACGTTACAATTTTGGAACAATTTGTCAGCACACATGACGCATACCGCAGCCCATGCAGTAACTTTAGGCGAATGCACCTATGCACCCTGCATAACCAAGACAACATGTGGCCGTTGCGAATAATTTGCGGGGAAAAAATGTCTTGAATTTTATGAATATGTAACCAGAAAGACGTGTTTTTAGAAGAGCAGTGGGTATTGGACGTCAGGTGTATTCGAAGTCCAATTATGGTCTACTGAGAGTAAAACAGTTTTAATGCTGTGGAACAGATGAGTCACGTACCTTAATGAGAATTTTATAAATAAAACCATGTAAATAAAAAGAAAGTCCGAAAGCAAAACACAATAATTTTTGTCGCTCTAAGTTTGTTAAATAGTAAAATTTGGTCTGTATACTTTGCAAGAGTCCAATCCGTGTTCTCCCCCAGCGCATATGAAACCCTCGTGGAGCTGAAAAAATCTGCCGAGTCTTGTCTTTCTTAGCATTTCCTCACATCTGTAGTCATCGATCACCTGAAGAGCGACCTCTTTCATGACATTAGAGAATGTTCCCCCTTCTGCAAGAAAACGGCAAAAGAAAAATAAATACGTATTATTCTATATGAATGAGTGCCATGTCTATGTATGATGCACCAGCTACTCTGCCAAACATTTTAGTTGTTGCGAAACAATTTCCTATTGCAGGTTTGACAGTATTTCACCTCGACCAAGTTCTTAGACGTTGTAAATGAATGAATACTTATTTATTTATGAAATGTTAATTAATATGCCATTTCCGTTGGCAATAACGTCTATGGCCGGGATTAAAAGCTCTGATAAAAATTGAAAAATTCAACCAATAAGATCACCGATTGCATTTGCTCGAATGTAACCAATGCGCTTATTGGTTGCATTTTTCAAGTTTTATAAAAGATTTTTTTTTAACTACTTTTATAATGTAATCCCGCCTAAGAACAGATGTTCTATGCTTACGCCAACACTAGTCACTAATTGGTGACGATGCTTTTTCAAAATTGGGAGGTACACTTAAGCCGGGATTACACTATAAAAGTTTAATGAAAGTCATTTTATAAAGCTTGAAAAATGCCACCAATAAGATTATTGGTTACATTATAGAAAATGCGACCAATGATCGTATATATTGGTAGCATTTTAAAAATCTTATAAAACTTGAAAATATAACCAATAAACTGATCGGTTGCATTAGCTCGAATGTAACCGATCAACTTATTCGTTGTATTTTTCATATTTTACAAAAATTATTTTATAAAACTGGAAAAATTCAACCGATACATTAGAGCAAATGCACCTGATCAGCTTATCGATTGCATTTGTCAAGTTTTTTATAAAATAATTATTATAAAATTTTTATAGTGTAATCCCGGCCTTAGAAAAAAAACATTCAATCAAATTAGTGCTAATCAATTCCGTGCTTCCATAATAGCTCCTTGTGACGCTATTAGGGACAGTAAATATCATGGGCGGATCAGAGTTCACTCTTGGAGGGGGAAGGCGATTTTACAAATTACTAAAAACTATTCGATATGAATTGTGTGACCACACGTCACCCTTTTTCTGGGATAGTTTTTCCGCTATTACACGATTTTTTTCGTAATTTTTTCCACACAGCCAATCACGTTGTTTCAGCCTCTACGATAGTTCGTGTAACTCTACGATATCTTCATTTCCGTATCTGATTGCCGAACAGCGGTAGGTACATAGACTTAAGATATAAAGATTATAATTAAAACTTAAGATACTTAAGACTTATATAATTAAGACTTAAGATATAGTATTATTATTCTGTGGGTAGGTATTTCCACCGCTGTTCCGCGAGGCATTTCAAACGTGCAACCGCGTTATTTTCGATGCAATGACGTTATAAAGTAGTCTTTTGAAAGGGCTTGTAAGGTATGCGTGGCATGCGATTGTTAGAATAGAAGAGCGAGATTCTATTAACACGGTCGGAAGAATTTTAAGAGACGTCCAAATGGCTGCTGCAGTTTAGCAGGACTTCTATTTGCTGTAAATAAAAGTGTTTCTTTGATTTCAAATTCTCGTTCCTGTGTGTTTTCATTCATCGTGAACCCGAGAGAGATCCGTGCGACGGGACAAATCTGGTGACAAAAGTTCGAGTAGCCCTGGAGGAACAATGTAAGCGATTTTATTTTTAAAACCAACAAATTTACACACCAAAACACAAACTGAAGTATTCAAACGGCTAAAAGCGGAACACGATTGCAAATTTTTGGAAATTCCAAATCGTTGCAAATTTTAGAAAAAAAAATCTCCAATTCACGAATGCATGTTTCGATATCAAACAATTAAAAATAAACAAATTACAGTATGAAAAATATATCGTTCATGTTGATAATCGTAAACAGCTATAAAATGTTTAAACATTTATTTAAATATCAGAACTTCGAAAGAATAAAAAGATGCTTCGAAAAAAGAAAAGGATCTGCACATTTTTTAATCTTAATAATTTTTCCTTAATATTTAATTGATACTAAAAATTCTAAGAGTCGGAAAAATATATTATAATTATAAATATCGGCAAAAAAATGGAAAGATTTATACAAATCCTTCTTGGACGAGGAGAGAAAACAACTTATATCGAACTTTGTTCTTCAGTTTGACAGTCTAATACACACATCCATCTACACCAATTAGTTATCGGGTATTGCCTTCACCACTCGCTACCATTAACCACGGAATCATCTTTGAATTTTCCCTTGCACGAATTAAAGTAAACAATGTTTATATGGCGTACAGCGTTTTAATTGAAGTTATAATGTTAACAACGAAGCCTAGTGATCGAAAACACCAGAGATATTACGATTTATTTATTTTGTTAAGTAAAGCACGAGAAAGCATATAAAGCTTACGCTGGATAAAACATACAAAGAAGACATAAAATTTAGAAGGGGAAGCACTTTGTAAACGGAGCAAAGTCGAAGTCAGCAACGGTTGAAGAGAATCTTGAGTATGATGATCACACAAGTTCTTGTGGTAGTATATTCCATATTTTGGCTGATCTGCATCTGAACCCGTGGTAGAAGCACTCTTTTCTGGCCATCGGAATCTGTATTGGATATAAGTGTCTCCGCATGTTAACCTGGCGGTCAATGATGACAAAAAATGGGACGACCGATGGTAAATATACCATGTTATGGTCCATTTTGTAACACATTTTCAAGTCGGAAACAATTCTGCGTCATTCTAGGGAATGTAGACCAAGAACTCCAAGCCTCCCTGTGAGCAAATCGAGGGTAAGCCGGACATACACACAGAAAGCATACTAGTAGCCTACTTTACGGTAGGCTGTACGTAGCAAGTATGCAGTTGTATTAGATCTGCAAACCATTTCCCCCAGGGAACCGTTCATTAATATGCCCAAATCTGAGCAGATATCAGATTACAGTAAAGGTTCATTGCCTATCCAAAAGTAATCACGATAATCTTGTCTGCCCAGATCCACACTTTGAAGCAGAGATAGGTAGATTGCTTCGAGAGCTTCACTGAAGAATCTGATGGCATGCATTTTGTAAGCCTATTGCATTTTCATCTGTGGCAAACAGCTTTACATCATTTGCATCCTTATTGAGCTTATTCCTTTTGGAAGAGATTATCTTACATGGGATACGGACACGAGAGCGGGAGAAAGGGACAGGCAGAGCGTTCACAGTCGAGACAGATCCCTCCAATACTTGAGTAAAGACGTCAGAGACAATAGATGATAGAAGAGAGTAGTCCGCCTTATAATAGTTCGGTACTGTGCTGAAAACCAGATCTAGTGCGATGTGCAACGAGGTGTGTACGAGGGCCCTACACACGTTCAGTTATGCCTGCACAGTTATACCTGTACAGGCATAACTGCGCAGGCATAACTGAACGGTTTGATGCATCCACACCATTCAGTTATACCATTCAGTTATTATGCAGGCGAAGCTTCTGGAACCGATTCTAGGCAATCTGTGGGGATATTTTCATTCTTCGATCTCTGTCTTCGCGGTCTTTTGATCAGTTCGGATTTTTTCATAGTCTATAAAGTTCGGAATTTTCTAGTATGATTTCCACAGATGATGCTTTGGGTGTAGTTGGATTGGTTATGGCACTGAAAGTTATTAACTCAAAAAAAGAGAAAAAAAACGGCTAACGTGGTGCAAAGATTAAAAAAAGGCAACAATATTCGCACGTTAAATTATTACAGTAATTGAGATTTGCACCAAAAGATTGGCATAATTTTCTCAGAATGGATCAAGATACCTACTCAAAGCTACTAACTTCGGTGACTCCATTAATAGTGTAATGAATATGTCATTATTCGAGCCATTTCCCCCCCCCCTCCCAAAAGGTGAGGCTGGGATCAGGATTCTGGTTTCAGAGCCCGAGACGATTCCCATCCTTTTTTTTCCCACGTTAAAAAATTCACTACAGTGGCGGCCCGGCAAAGAAAATAGCCTCTATGCCCTGCGGCAGAATGTGGGTGGGGGAGGGGGGCACGGGGGTGACGCCCAAGAGCCGCGACGCACACTTTGAGGAATACTGCTGTAATGGAAGATGTTGAATCTACATCATATAAAGTACAATAATGTATTTTTTCCTTCAAAATTTTGATGCTACTAAAACCTCTCATATTGACCGATTGTCATGACTTAAGTAAAAGGCACTACTGCCTACTCATGCTTATCAAGAATGCTATCCATATCTACAGTGATTACGACAATATAAGCAATAAAAGAGAAATTTTGGTATTACAGTCGACGCCCGATATAACGACCCCTTCGTCCCGTCGAGAAGGGACGTTATATTTGGGGCAAGGTCGTAGTGAGAGGGGGAGACTTGAGGGTGTGGTCGGGCTTGATTGGGAGGGTCCTTATATAAGTAAAACATATCATCGTAGTTCTAGGAAAACATTTGACTTATCCTACCAGTCACTGTAATAGAATGATCGCTATAACGTGAGGTTGTTGTAACGAGCGTCAACTGTATCTACGAAAACAAGCATCGTTTCTCCTCTGAATATACAGATAGGGGATACATGCTCCTTCAGCATCGTATGATAGCATTTTTTCCCCGCGATAGCGTCGATTTAAAAAAAAAAATTTGACTTGGAAAATTTTTATGGTAACTCACGTAGTGTTTTTTTTTTTTGAAAGAAAACAATACATTTTTCGCGCCACCTCTTAAGATTAATTCAAGTGAATTCGAAATTGACTTATGGTATGTATATTAATAGTATTACTCAATATATGATACAATTTTATTATCAATCGTATCGCTCTCAGAATTTTTCGATTGTTTTCTTACGTTTAAAACTAGAGTAATTTCATCTGAATTTTTTCTTTCAATGTTTGAGCTGAAAGTTGAAATTCGTTGCAATCTGACGAGATGTGTCCAAAAAACAAATTCATTGAGATTCATTAAGAAGTACATGTAAAAGAAAATAATAAATCGCAGTGATTTTTGTCCTGTTGATGCTTTGCTGGTTTTCTGTCAAGAAAGGAGTGGGAATCCTGCGTTTGAAATTGCAAACATTAACTGACTCGTATAAACACCTGCTTGATTTCTAAAGGAACTACATGTGAAAGAATACTAAAATAATCTGACGTTATATACGGGGCCCCTAAAATCTCCAAGAACCCTGGTCAACCTCCTCTTCTCTAAATAATCAATAAACAATTAATAGTCATAGCACATAATCTGAATACAGAGTTTGTATGTTTCGGTGCATAATTTCGGGCAAATTTATTGAAAAGAGTGATTTCAGAAACAAAATTGCGAATTTTAAAATTACGCAAATTACGCCATTAGAAAATTTTCTTCTAATTAAATGCAATCTCTCTCCAAAACAAGTTATTCAGTTATTATTGTTCTATTACATTATCAGTAAAAAAGAAGAGGGAAGAAAGTAGGGCGGTAGTAAAAAAGCGGGGAAAAAAATAACTGCGCAGTTATACCTGATGGCCCATACACACGGTCAGTTATACCTGCGCAGGCATAACTGTAGTGTTATACCGAATCGAAAAACCATTCCCTTCAGGTCGCCTGTGCAGGTCAACTGACGGCCCCTACGCACGCTCAGTTATGCCTGCACAGTTGGCCTGTACAGGCATAACTGCGCAGGTATAATTGAGCGTGTGTAGGGACCTACACACTACAATTTCTACAGACGCAAGATGTAGCAGAGTTGATAACGGAGTTTGCAAAGTAATACGAAGTGGTTCACAGTTAATTATTATTTTAATTAATAGTAAAGTGAAACAAAAAAAAAACAAATGTAACAGGATGCTTAGCACATACACAATACAGTCTCCGCGAGTACAGATATCGACTGATGACGAACGAACTGACTTGGCGGTACTACATATTTCGGTCTCCAAGTCACCGCCAAGGTTAGCGAGGTATCGTAACTCAACAAGATGTTAAAAAAAAAAAAAGGGAAGGAAGAACAAGAGGTCCAAAAAATTTTCTTATTTGGTCGGAAAATCGACCAACTGAACCAGGCCAAGCTCTGTGGAAGATAAAATGAGGTTACGATATAGTGGGAATTATCGTAAATCAACGATATTCACGTCAGGTTTCACTACACGTACACTCTCGCATGTACCGATTCGTTGGGGGGTTCCGCGCGGGGTCATGTGTTGTGTAGCAGTAGTAGGTAGGGCCTCTAAAAAATGGCTCGGGGATCCATGATGCGCTTGGGTCAGCCACCTCGTTGGGCAATTTGCCTGTTGTGGCGTTGTATTTGTATACACATGAGAGATAATTTGTAAGAAGCCCCGTGATTGGCTGAATCGGGCATTTCACTTAAAAAAATCGTACAATCGCGGAATAGCGATGCATTTGCGAAATATGCGTTCAGGTTTTTTCTGGCCGTCCGGAGTTCTTTTGCAAAAAACATTTTCAGAGTTGCTTATCCCATTTCAGGGAAGAAAAATTTCCTTTTCAAGTTTTTTTTTTAATATCACAGCATGGAACGCGATGCGTTTGTAAACGAATTGATTGAGTCCGATATTATATATCATATAGAACAGGGGTGGACTACTTGTATCTATTCGAGGACCAACATAATGGTCAGCTGCAACGTCTCGGCCCCATCAGGCGTGACACTTCGGCGTATAAGCCGCACGAGTGAAATGACGCAGAAAACTACTTATGGCGTATGCAAATCTGCATGTGGTGAAACACAGTCAATATTTAGCCGCTAAATTTCTATCCTGGGCTTTGTACGTATTTCCCCCCCCCCCCTTCGTCATAAACTGATACATTGTTACGGATTGGATTTTTATGACACCATATTTTAGGAATTTTCAAGCCATCGGTCATATGTTTCGATCATTGTTTTATCACCGAAAATTTGAATCTGTAGTTAGAGATGTCGAATGCTCTTACAATGAATTCTTGTCTGTTTTATTATAGTGGAAAGAAAACTTTTCCATTCCCAGCGGCGACTTGTTTGTTCTTGGAGGATCCCTTTTCCGTTACGTTTTTGATTGCACGCCAAGTACTTTCGAAAAACGTAATTAATTTGGGCACTCGAAATGTTCGTGCTCAATGTATTCTCATTACGTCTTAACACGGGGATTATTTTCCTATCACTGTAAGGCCGAACACATACTCGGGAGGAGAGCGAAGAGGTAAAGACGAGCGTCGAAAACAAAAAATATACTGTTTTGTTCTGCGCCTCACATACTCGGGAAGCGAGACAAGGAGGAGAAGGGCTACTCGACGAGGTACGTGACTCTTTCAATCCGGTTTGTTTTTACCACGAGATAAAATCAAACGCTATTTGGGGATTGGTCAGTTTTCACCCCTTTTTTTCTCCGCTCTTTCTTGGGGAAAAATATTCTGAGGAGGGATCATCATTATCATCATCACACCTATTCAATTTGGAGGAAGTGTTTCAGATTTTTTTCCACTTTTGGCGCTCTGTCTCTTCTTTTCAATTCCCATTGTGCTTAATCTAACCTATCTTAATTTAAAAGTTTGACGATTTTAGTGGTGACATTTTACGGATTAATTCCTCCCGACATCAATATTTTTCAAAATTTTACTGGGACTTCGAGATATTTTTCTAATTCCCGCCTATCCCATTGCGCTTACTGCATGAATAACTACACTGTATGTGCAAGAGAACTGCTTTCTGACGAACGAACAGTGCTGCAACTAGCAGGGGATATCTGGTTTCTCGAGCGTAGTATCAGGAGGGGCGCAAATTCCATCCTTTCAATTGTCCCTGAATAGCTTTTAATAAGAAACGTACTGCCATGGGACAACACAGGCACCAGAACCTGGGGGGAGAGGCTATTTCAGACCCCCTCCCAATAAATTTTGTTTGGGGCTGAGAACTCCCTTCCGCAATAATGAATGACACTGCATCCTTCTACATAAGGCTCATGGCTCGTCACGGGACAACTGGCAACTGTCAGCCCTCTCAATGTTTTTTTCAATGCGCACGCCTTTGCCCTGGGCTGCAAAATGAAGAGGGCGGCAAATTTCTGGCGGAAACTCAATCAGTGCTCCATGTGCACTTCCCAGGTACTCTGCGTTCACTCGATTAAAGTAAAGTGAATCAGTAAATTTTATAACCGAATGAAAAAAAAAAAAAAAACGAAGCGTACGGGGCTCCGTCGTAGGAATTATGATATACTAAAACAGGCTCCCCGATTCAGAAAAGGTTGAAAATTGCTGGTCGGCACTAATTTTCTACTCAATACGAACATGTTCTTAGAATTTCAACAAATTTTGTAAGGATTTATCAACACGTTGATGGATTAGCAGTTCTTAAACTGTGCGTGCCAACCTTTGTCAGGGGAGCAGCGGCACAGTGGTCCTGACAAAGGTATTTCGAAGAAATGCTTTTCTTATAACTGCTCTTCCAGTTATAAGGGGTCATTCAAGTATTACGTCAGCATCGATGGGGGGTGGGTTGGATGATGCTTACGTCATCAACCACCCTTTATAAAAATATGAAATATTCTTAATGGCATCCTGAACTGTGGTTTGTGGGCACCTGAACTATCTCCCTATTGATAAGTCTCCTAGAGAGCCACTTTAGTGACCTCTAAATGTTTCGTGGATCCTTCAAGTGATCTAACAATGTGTTTGGGCCGCTTAAGTACTCTCGAACTGTGCCACGAATCATTCAAGGGATCCGTAATTATGCCGTGGATCACTTAAGTAATCTGTGAATGTGGCGGGAGTAACGAGTGACGTAGAGTCGCACTGGAGGTCGCTTAAGTGCTCTAAAACTGTGCCAACTGTTACTCGAGGGATTTCTAAATTTGCCACGGATCGCTAAAGTTTCTGTAACTGTGACGCGGGTCACTCAAGTGATCTGTGAATGTGCCACGGGCCGCCTAAATACTCTGGAGTAAAGCTGGAAAATAAGATTGTGAAAATATGTGCCGATCATCTAGAATACTCTGGAGTAAAGCTGGAAAATAAGATTGTGAAAATATGTGCCGATCATCTAGGTGTCGTTCGTGTCTTTCGATAGGGTCCATAGAATCAGTAGGAATGGTGATAAATATCCACGACGTGTGATTTGTAAGTTCTCAGTTTTCGAACAGAAAGAGCTTGTTTTTAAAAACCGATTGAAGCTCAAAGGAACAAATATATACATCGACGAGGATTTTTCTGTGCATCCGGAGTAAGCTGCGATTGTACGCCCGTGAACTCAAAGACAAAGGTGAGACTAATATTCGTTTGAATTATAACTAACTCTCTCTCTCTCTTTACTGTGGTGAGATCGCATATTTACGTATGATAGTCGCTCCGATCGTATTGTTGATATCGTTGGTGACCGTGATCAACAGACGCCAACCGAACTCGATGATCAGTCGTTAACTGATACTCCAAATTTGGAGTAAATGGCCGTCCCCTATCAAAAAAAATGATAATGTTCCTTCCAGAATAAATAACAATGTCTTGAACTCTAAATCTAAATTTGTAGATTGCCAGTGTATACGAAATAATAATCATGGTGTGCCGGCTCAAATCTTTTGTTGGAACATTAATGGTTTACTATCCAAAAATACAGATTTACTGAATCAGATATCTAATTTTGATGTATTCATTTTGATTGAAACATGGGTACCAACTATTTATACTAATAATTTGATTTGGCATAATTTTCAAGTTTTCCAGAGCCCGACATCCAGATCCAATAATTTTGGCCAACACTCGGGGGGTATCATCGTCGCCGTTCGTAAATGGAGGGCGAGGATGATAACGATTACTGATAACTGGATCGCGATAGAAGTAAGTTTGGGCATTTTAATATTTGTGCTGATTGCTGTTTACTTTCCACCTTCATCCGATTTTACCAGATTATTTATCGAACTACAAATATTAATTTTTGATTTGAATGAGAGAGGAAATCGGGTATTTTTATGTGGTGACTTTAACGCAAGGACAGGGAACGATGGTGATTTTTTCCCCCCAGAATGCTTGGGAGGATTTGCTGCTGAAAAGCTCAAAGTCAGGCGCTGTTCACGGGATCGTGTTAAAAATAACAGCGGGAGACTTTTTTTGGATTTCTTGCAGGAATGTTCCCCTTAGTATTCTTAATGGTAGAATAACGGGCGACCTCGAAGGTCATTTTACATTTGCGAAACAGTGTAATAGATTATGTGGCTGTATCACCGTATTTACTTACTAATATTACTAGGCTGGAAATTTTGGATTGTGATTCTGATTATTTTCCGACCCTCACCACTTTTCTTAAAACCGGTCGAATAATTTCTCAATAAATTCATCCCGAAAATCTTTTCGCTCGACTTGGAAGGAAGAGTATCATGAGATATTCTCGAATAAGTTAGATGAAAATCTCAGCGAAAATGCCTCAAAATTAGTTGAGTATTTCAACTCGCATGATTTGGACAATGTCGTGAATCTTTTCAATGACGCTGTGATAACCACAGCAAACCACTGTGGTCTTATTAAGGTGAGTAGTGGTATAAAAAGTAAGATTAAAAATCCGTGGTTTCATCACGACTGCCAGTCACTCAGAAAAAGCTTAAGAAAATTGCTAAGAAATTTTCGGAACACTAATACTGAGCGTGATCTCAATGAATACATTCACACTAAAGCTCTATATGCGAAAATAATTAAGATAAAAAGTTCAAGTATTTACAGAATACGATGTTTAAACTTGTGTCGGTGAAAACTTCTGCTGAATTTTGGGACATAGCTGCTTCTCCGTCGTCTGTACTTGTTGACTATGTGCCAGATATACCAATGCAAATGTGGTCTGATTATTTTTCTTCCCATCTTTCAACAATGTGACCCAATTGCAATTTAAATGATCGCTTTTTTCCTGTAGATCCTATTTTAGATGGAGAAGTCGTTTATGAGGAAATCGATTCTATTTTTCTTAAATTAAAAAATAAAAAGTCGCCGGGATTAGATAATATATTTTAAATGAATATATCAGAGCCTTCTCCTCCCCTGACACCCGCTCACTCCTGGTGAAAATTTTCAATAATTTAATGCATGCATCATTTTTTCCTGCTGCATGGAAAAAATTAATAATTAGTCCTGTTTTTAAGAAAGGTGATCTGAGTGATCCTTCTAATTATAGAGCTATCTCATTGGCATCCTGTCTTGCTAAACTTTTCACTTCTGTATTGAATAACAGACTAAATAAATGGTTAAAATATAACGATATTATTGGTGAATGTCAAGCTGGATTTAGGGAGGGATATGGAGCAATAGATCATATTTTTACTTTGAGTAGTTTACTTGGCATTCAGCTCCAGCGCAAGCGAAGAAAAGTCTATGGCGCTTTTATCGACCTAAGTAGAGCATTCGATTCCGTCCCATATGATATACTCTGGGAGAAATTGAAGAACTATGGTCTTAGTTACCGATTTGTTTCTCTGATTAAAGATTTATATGATGGCGCAACTGCTCAAATTCGTATTGGCAGTGAATATTCAGTCATTCAACATAAACACTGGGGTTCTTCAAGGAGAAATACTTAGTCCAAATCTTTTCTCAATTTATATAAATGAAGTTATAGATATTTTAGATAACGCAGAAATTCCTGGCATAAATATTGATGATCGAACAGAAATACATATTTTATTGTACGCCGATGATATGGTGCTGCTCGCGGATACAAGAACCAATCTTCAAAGAAAAATAAATTTAATTTTTGATAGATTTAAGCGATTAAAGCTAACAGTGAATTTCAATAAAACAAAAATAATGGTTTTCCGAAGAGGAGGTAAACTATATTCACACGACAATTTGTCATGGGAGAACACAACGATTGGTATTGTACCGGAATACACCTATCTTGGTGTACCTTTCTCCTCCTCGGGTCTCTTCACAAAAGCTAACAAACACTTCTCGGGAAGGGCCCAGCTTGCAATCAATAATTTAATACCAATTCTCGCAGAAATGAAATGTAATAATTTAAATATGCATTGTAAGCTTTTGCAATCATTAGTTACATCTGTATTTTTTTATATGGAGTATTTTTGATTTAAACAGCATCGAAAGAATGCAACAAATTTTTTTCAAAAGAGTTTATAACCTGCCTAGAAATGTACCTGGTTACGTCATTAGGGCAGAATTGGGACGTCCGCTTTTGAAAGTAATAGTAATTCGACTCATAATAAAATTCTGGACGAGATTACTGAAAATGCCCGAAACCAGACTTCCGAGAATCTGCCTCGTTAAACTAAGTAACATGTGTGATACAGCTTCTGATCATTCCCGGAACTGGGTAGCACACCTAAATGTTATCTAAATGCGGTTTTCTATTTCTTGTTAATTGTAATGATCCCCGAACTATTTCTAGATCTCTTCCCAGTTTACTTAAAGCAGTGGCTGATATTGGATTTCAAATTGATTTCAACAAAATTCACAACTCTACTCATTTTCTTCATTTTAAACATTTCCGTTTCTCTATTCTACCTGCAGTATATCTTTTCATCAACCTTCCAATTATCATAATAAGGTTTTTTATGAACTTACGATTAACCATGACATATCGACATCCTACTGGCAGAACCTTGTTTTTTAGAAATAACTCAGAGTGCAATGTTTGCAACAGACGTGAGGCCAACGATCTTGTCCACGTAATTTTTTGTTGCCCAATGTACATATCTTTCTGCCGGAAACGTATCTCACAGTATAATAACTCCCTCGAATCAAACGAGCAGTCTCTCATACGCTTGCTGGATACCCATGTTTCTGATCGACCTTTTTATTTTCGGATTATTTAATTTTTTTCGAGATGTGCAATTATTTTTGAACTTGTTTGAAATTTATGAATGAAGCTTATTGTGCGATCATTTTTGAGATTTTTTCTTCTTTACCTTGTGGATTGTTATGTGTAATTGATTTTCCCCGTTGATATTGATGATGATATTTATATTTTTGTATTTATTAGATACAAATGTAATATTTTTTTCTCTGTTTTTGTACCACTTGTATTAAAGGCCGTCGGCCTATTACAATAATTAATAAATCTATCTATCTACTCTGGAATTGTGCCATGGGTCACCTAAGCGATTTGTAAATGTGCCGCTTAGTTCAGTTTTACAAAATTATATATGAGGGGGGCAGGTCACATCAGATAACCCCCGACAGACCAGATACGACCCAGGCTCTGTCCCTCCCGGGATATAAGCCTTTTACCCGTGCGGGTTGGGTCGCGCTGAGGAGATCAGATAACCCCGGATCACATCTGGTCCACGGGCCAAGGATTTATCATTATATGGCTTAGAAGGTGGGTCACAATGAATTTCTTCAAAGGAAATTTTGAGTTCTTAGCCTTCGAATAGCATTGAAGTTGACAAATTGATTATAATAACATATAAATGTATTTTCTTTCGGTATTTCGAATTAAAAAAAAATATTTTTTTTTGCATTTAAAAAAAATGCTTTTTTGATCGTTTGGGTGGGACAGGAAGCCCCCCCTCCCCGTGTACAGTCTCTGATCCCACCAATATGTGATAGGAGGTAGGGGGCAGAGATGACGAAATTTTGCTGACGGGGGTAGGGGGTCAAAAATGGCTGAAAAATTGCTGACGTAATACTTGAACGGCCCCTAAGGGAAAGGGGTGTCGCGGGTGGAAAATGCTTAAGAACCCCTGGGCTTTAAGGAAACGGATAAACACCGTGACGATTACCCATCGCTTACTACCATTATCGAGAAACGTGGTGTTTCTGTTTTTTTCTCTTTTATTTTATTGTACTGAATATCTGTTATTTCCGTGGATTTGAATTGGAATATACTGAGAAATTGAATTTTTTCTGGATGTTAATGCCGAAAATGATATTTGGAAAGAAAAGTGATTTGCCTCCTCCGGGAATCGGATCCGGGTCGACTTGTATACCGGACAAGTCCGCTCAGTTTCGGCATTAATATCCAGAAAATTCAATTTCTCAGTATATGAATTTTCTGCCTATTTCAGTCCGAAAAATACCATCTCTTCATTGAATTGGAATGCCGTGTGTTACGTGAAAGAGACACGAGATTTTTTTTCTGATACATATGAACATCTCGTACACAATATATATCTCTGTATTTTTTACGAAATCGAAACCAGTTTATTTCAACATCCGCGTTTTCATTGAAATTTGTTATGCACAGAACATGCCGGATATAGGAGGAATTCTAGGATGTCATAAATAATGGATCTACACTGATAATTTGTGATTAACAACCCACGTATACATTTATCGACAATCATTTTCAGCCACTGATCTCGTTGGGAAATTTGTCTGTTGTGGCATAGGTATTGGTATAATTTGTGTTGTGCTTGTGTGACAAACTATTATACAATTATTAAATACAAGTGAGTTTTAAGAATAATGAGCATTTTTCATTGTCTTTTCTTACAAATATCAAATGATCGGAATCCAGTAGAGGTTCTAATGTTGTTTATTAGAGAGAAAAGCTGAAGAAATATACTGTGAGGAAATCACGGCAAAGCTTAAAGAATTCCGTGCTGCCTTTTACTGTCACGTTTCGTTCTTTTCATTTCTGCACAAACATTGCGTATGTTCATAGTTCTTTTTTTAACGGGAATTTTTCCAACCATGGATGCATCTCTTTGGAACCAAAATTTTATAAGTTGGAATTGATTCCCATTCACTATAAAGTTTGACCATACTTTCAGGGAAGTCTAATTTTGACATTTTTATTGGGATCAAAATTTGTTACGTTCAATTAAAAAAAAGATTTCAAAAAAATATGGCTCCGCAGCACAGCGCCCGGAATTAGAGAGGGACGGGGAAGGAGCAACTGTCCTGGGCAGTAACATTTTGGGGTGGGAGTTTTAGCTGCGAACAGCGAACACAATTCTAAAATTATCGAATTTTAAAGTTGTGGGGGGCGACAAAAATCCTACTCATGACCATGCCGCAGAACTCCATTCCAGAACAGGTGCATGCGCATGATTGACCTTTGGAAAAGGCCAAAAAATTTTCTTCTTGAGCAATTTGAGTAACCAACCTTTAAAAAGCATTTAAATTAACAGAAATAGATTCAAATAGTATTTAAAAGGTATTTTCTTTCAATGTTTTATTTTCTTTCACCGATACATTGAAATTGTTCCTAATTCTTGGTTAGCTGAGGGCAGTGCGTGAGCCCCTTACGCCTTTCTCTTCCTAAGATGCCGTGCATAGGGATGAGTAATAATAATAATATTTATTTGCATATAGGCCATTGGCCCGTTTCAAAGACCGGCAACATCATAATTACACACAAAAATACATCATAATTCAAAAAATAGTAATAAAATGAAACGAGGGGCGGGGGTTAATTAGTTTTTACATATCAACTTCAGATAGAAGCGAACAGACATTGTTAAAAAAAATTGTGTATATCTAATATAAAATTTCTATTCGATGAGTTAATATTTAATAATTGCAGAAATCCATTTTCATTACAATTAATAAATTCACAGTGCGGCAAAATATATCTGTTACGGTAAACATGAAAAAGGGAACAATGAAATAGGATATGTACGACACTGCCATTGAGTCCAGAACTACAAAATGCTCAGATCTCTTCGCATTTATAACAAAATGTAATTTCACCATTGTCACTCAGAAAGGATAAACTAGATCTCAGTCGGAAAAAAGTACGAATGATTCTGAACGGTAAATTAAAATTAAAATATGGCTCGCGAAAAAATGAAATGTTTATAATGTGGGAAATATGTTGAGTTTAAAATATGATTATAATCTTTATGATAATCGCAAGTTACAATATGATTTAAAATGAAAGGAATAGTACGTTTAATTTCGGGAATAGACAGTGACCATACATAAGCATAGCCATATTCGGATAAAATATGTTCAACTTGAGAAACCCAGTTAAAAGTGGTATTGTTATTTTTCCGATTTTTAAGGGCAATAAAACATTTTTTAGTTAGCCTGTTATCGCCCAGATTCAGAATGCGTACCCATAAATTCAGAATTAATTTTATTACCGATCGTTTTAGAGTTGCTCGTCCAGTTTCGTATCATATAGCCAGGTGTGTTCGATCTCAATCGGAAAACTCTTTTTAAAAAAGTTAAATGGGTTTTTTCAATTTCGTCAAGGTACCCGTGACTCCAAACACCAGAACCTTACAATAACACCGAGGAAACAAGTGAGTTAAACAATTTCAAATGAGTACCCAGGTTATTGCATTTAGTTTTAATTAACAAAGGTATTAAAGAGTTAACTGCAACTTTTGCTTTATTAATAAAAAAAGAAGCAGCTATGGAGAAAGAACCAGGAGAAGGAAAAGGCACACCTAGGTAAGTATATTGTTTGGACACTTCTATTTCTTGATTTTTCCAGAACCATTTATCTGATTTGGCAATTTTTCCCCCTTTTCTAAAAATAACAACATTTGTTTTATTCAAATTAACTTCCAATTCGAAACTCTCAAAGAAATTAAAAACTAAATTGATTTTTCGCTGTAGATTTTGCTTCGTATCAGCAACCAGGACCATATCATCTGCATAAAGCAGGATATGTACTTCAGTATTAGAGTCAACACATATGCCAGGAATACCCGAATTTTCCAATAACGGAACTATACCATTGATATATAGGGAGAAAAGGTTAGGGCTTAAGATCTCTCCCTGCAATACACCAGATTTTATAGGGAAACTTGGTGAAATCTCCTCGTTAAAACGTACATATGCTTTTGCTTTATCATAGAAAATTTTTATAGTTAAGATGAACCCGGGACTAATTCCATAACGAGATAACTTTTCCCATAAAATGCTATAATTTACAGAATCGAACGCGCGACTGAGATCAATGAAAGCGGTATAAAGTTTGTCTCTTTTTCGAAAACTGCAATTGGATTAAAGAATTCAAAGTGAAAACATGATCAATGCAGCCAAAACCCTCTCTAAACCCTGCTTGATAATCACTAATGATATTATTTTCACTTAACCAGAAGTTCAGTCGCTGATTTAGAATGGAGGTGAAGAGTTTGCACGTACAGCAAACTAGAGAAATTGCGCGATAATCAGATACGAGATGGACATCACCCTTTTTAAAAATGGGGTTAAGAATTAATTTGGACCATGCGTCGGGGAATGTATTGGATGACAATATTTTATTAAAAAGAATTAGTAAAAGAAGTTTAGAATTTTCTGGTAAATGAATTAAAAATTCATTTCTAACATCATCGTGTCCAGGTACTTTGTTTTGCTTGAGTTTTTTAAGATTGTAATCAAGTTCGACCATGAGAATGTCCCGATCTAAAATTGGATCTTTATAAGAAATTATGATATCTCTCGCAGGTGCACTTGAGTTTCTTGAGGGCATAAAATTGGCAAAATAAGTGTACCAATTTTCAATTGAAATGCCTGGAACGATTCTGCGATTTCTTTTAAATTTATTTATTAGGTACCAAAATTCCTTTGAATTTCTGGTATTCATTAAATTAGCATTAAAATATAAAAAATAATTTTGTTTACTTCGTGTCAGGGTACTTTTGTAACTTTTCTTATAAGATATGTAGTTTAATCGATCAATTTCTGAATGAGAGGACCTAAATCTCTTTAAGGCCCGTTTACATAATGTCAACGCTTTTTTGCATTCATAATTGAACCATGGTTCATACAGCTTACAATTAGAGCCGTAACTTCTCACCACTCCCACGGAACGAACAGCATTTTTTATGGCATTCTCAACAACAGAAACTGAATCATCAACCGAGAGACTTGAAAAAAATTCTGGAGAGATTGTCATTTTAGAGTTTAACTCACTACGGAAATGTTCTTTGAGAGCAGGATGCCAAATCAATGTTAGTGGTTAATGTGCGAGGTTTTTGTTTATTATTTTTCTGGGATGTTCGGATATTTGAATGAAAGGATGTCACCAAAGGGCTGTGGTCAGACTCAATCCAGTGAACAATTTCAAATTTATTTATAAGCTGCAATAAAGCGGGAGAGTTTGCAACATTATCAATGACACTAGATCCCTGCCCCCCAATAAAAGTAAATTGTCCAATAAAATCACTCGCCATTCTTCCATTTAGGATTATCAATGAGCAATCGTTACATAGATCCAAAAACAATTTTCCACGATTATTTAAATTATTATCAAGAGATTTACGGATTAATGAAAGGGAACTATGAAAAATATTATCCCCGGTATATAGATCACCTTTCAGTCCAATACGTGCATTAACATCTCCACACAAAATAACATTAAAACCTTGATCGATCAGATTGAGGATTACATTTTTTAGAGGGAAAACTAAATGATCATGATCTGTGCCCGGGGGTAAATATACACCAACAATAGCAATCGGAGACACGTTGATTTGTTTTAATTTATTAATTTTACAAACAATCCAGTTTTGCGATGAGTCAAAATGTACAATATTTGCGATACCTGATTTGATTCCAAACATTATCCCCCCCCCCTCCCCGAGCATCTACCAAATTTGTGTGTTCTACTTGCGTTTATTTGAAATAACTTAAAATTTTTTCAAATTATTGGTGGCAGTATATTTTTTGACATCCAGGTCTCAGTTTGAATGAAAATGTCAAAATTGGATATGCGATTTATTTAAAAATACATTAATATTCCAATAGAAAATATTGAATTCGCTTTGGCTACACAGATTTTTTTCTTTTCCAACAATTTCATCGGAATTATCATGATTACCGTTAATTATATTATTTGAATTTAACACATAAAAATTGTCATTTTGATTTTTTTCATTTGAATTGACATTTTGATTTTTTTCATTTGAATTGACATTTTGATTTTTTTCATTTGAATTGACATTTTGATTTTTTTCATTTGAATTGACATTTTGATTTTTTTCATTTGAATTGACATTTTGATTTTTTTCATTTGAATTGACATTTTGATTTTTTTCATTTGAATTGACATTTTGATTTTTTTCATTTGAATTGACATTTTGATTGTTAATATTAAAGATACGGCACTGACCATCAACATTTAAATTGGCATTTCTGTTACAAATGACCAAATCAGTGTGTGCATCAACAAAATTCAAATTCGCATTTTGAGATAAAGGCACCAAATCAACACTTCGATTTGCAGGTAATAAATCGGAATCAAAATCACTCTCAACCAGATTAATAATCTGATCGCAAAAGATTACTTCATCATGTAAATTAGATCCATGATGATTAGAGATTCCAGAGTCTACGTTAAAAGTTATGTTATTTAGCAAAGACTTTGCATTATAATACACTGAATTGTTTGACTTCTTAGAATATTTGAACAACTTATTTATATGAGATTTTAATTTCACGGGCTCTCGGCCGCATTTGCAGAGCTTATTCGATAGTCTATTATTCGCAGGCAAATCATTGATTAATGTTCTCAAAAAATCATCATGACCATTGGTTGAAATTAAAGTATTCGAATCTAAATCGTACGTAAATCGCATACCTTCTATAACTAGGCAATCTTTCAGCAATCTTGTTTTCCTACCCTTAAATATGGCCACCCTCATAATTGGTTTTAATTGCTCTCGGATTATTTTAAATACACGACAGAAATCTTCACTAATTTTTATGCGTTGCGCTGTATCACTGAAATTTTCCTCTACTGGATTACTTATTACTGATGGGTCATTAGTTCCACTTGGACTTTTATTCACATTGGAGGCACTTGAATTCGGAACATAGGGATGAGTACTATCTGCAGCTTTTTTCCCTCTAAGAAGTTGAGATGGAAATAAATGTCACAAAAATTTATTTGCAATGATTATTTATAGATAGATACATATTCAAAGGCAGCAACAGGCAAAGAACCCAACGATGGGGCTGAAACAGGATGCCCGTAAAAAAGTATGGATGTTAATATATCTGCTATGCAGTAACCTCATATGAGAGCAATGACCACGAGAAACAAAATATATTATATAAAATAATGTTAGACTGCCCATAAAAAAAAATACGGTTGCCTCATCGAAGTGTATGGATAACTTCTTTAGAAGAAGTCTCATTAACGGTGATATTTTCTTTAGAAAGTATCGAAATTAGCTTCTGCAGATTATAGGCATGTATTTTTATTCAGTGTCTATATCTTGATTTAAGTACACTGAAGAGCCAAAAAAACTTGTTCACCTGCCTAATATCGTGTAGGGTCCCCGCGAGCACGCAGAAGTGCCGCAACACGACGTGGCATGGACTCGACTAATGTCTGAAGTAGTGCTGGAGGTAATTGACACAATGAATCCTGCAGGGCTGTCCATGAATTCGTAGGAGTAAGAGGGGGGGGGGGTGGAGATCTCTTCTGAACAGCACGTTGCAAGGCATCCCAGATATGTTCAATAATGTTCATGTCTGGGGATTTTGGTGGCCAGCGGAAGTGTCTAAAGTTAGAAGTGTGTTCCTGGAGCCACTTTGTAGCAATTCTGGGCGTGTGGGGTGTCGCATTGTCCTGCTGAAATTGTCCAAGTCCGTCGGAATGCACGATGGACATGAATGGGTGCAGGTGATCAGACGGGATGCTTACGTACCTGTCACCTGTCAGTCGTATCTAGACGTATCAGGGGCCCCATATCACGCCAACTGCACACACCCCATACCATCACAGAGCCTCCACCAGCTTGAACAGTCCCCTGTTGACATGTAGGGTCCATGGATTCATGAGGTTGTCTTCATACCCGTACACGTCCATCAGCTTGAAGCAATTGGAACCGAGACTCGTCAGACCAGGAAACGTGTTTCCAGTCCTCAACAGTCCAATGTCGGCGTTGTCGGGCCCAGGCGAGGCGTAAAGCTTTGTATCCTGCAGTCAACAAGGGTACACGAGTGGGCCTTCGGCTCCGAAAGCCCATACCGATGAATGGTTCCCACGCTGACACTTGTTGATGGCCCAGCATTACAGCTGGGCCATCTGCAGCAATTTGCGGAAGGGTTGCACGTCTGTCACGTTTAATGATTCTCGTCAGTCGTCGTTGGTCCCGATCTTGCATGATCTTTTTCCGGCCGCAGCGATGTCGTAGATTTAATTTTTTACCGGATTCCCGATATTCACGGTGCACTCGTGAAATGGTCGTACGTGAAAATCCAAATTTCATCGCTACCTCGGAGATGCTATGTCCCATCTCTCGTGCGCCGACTATAACACCACGTTCCAACTCACTTAAATCTCGATAACCTGCCATTGTAGCAGCAGTAGCCGATCTAACAACTATGCCAGACACTTGTTGTGTTATATAGGCGTTGCCGACCGCAGCGCCGTACTTTGATTGGTTCCATATCTCTTTATTTGCATACGCATGCCTGTACCAGTTTTTTTGGCTCTTCAGTTTATAATTATTTCAATCTTTATACATATATACTATGCAATAATATTCGAAACAACGGTTTGATACAAGAAATCATTAAAAACATATATCAGGACTTGTACTGTTATAATGATTAACGCGTTTATTGGAAGCCTCCAATATTGCCAAATTGATTGATTTGGCATGAACAGGCTGGTAAGGTTACTAGTTGGCCAACATGTCACGTTTCCTGCTCAAAGGCTTCCTTCAGAATCTCTGCGGTCATTTTCACTCTCCTCCGCCTCGGCAGTATGTGTGAGAGCACCTTCACCTAAAGCCCGATGTATTTCCTCTTTTGTAGTAGCACTCTACGGTCTCCTCCCGAGTAAGTGTGCAGCCTAAAGCTCCATAACTAGATATTTTGCATTATGTTTTGAAGTAAAAAAATATTTTTTTCAAATTCCCCCCCCCCCTTCCTCCATGATTGCTACCCTCAAGAGTTCGGTATAGTTGTCCTCTTGTTCTTTTTTCTTTCGAATTCACTTTCTTTAAATCTGGAACTACCTGAAGTTGAGTGTTCAAAGTAAGTTACGGAATTTTTTCCAAGAATTTAGAAGAATATTTTCAGTACTGATGGTAGCTGTTGTGTGGCATTCGCATAACGAGGATCTGGGTTCGAACCCCACCGGTGACACAGGGGTGGTTACCTGAAGTTGGTTTTCTGTCATTTTTGAGTATCAGGCGCAAATGTGAGTCGATCTCCCTGTTGGAAAGTCTCGCAACAGATTCAAAACAAAAACCGATTCCAAAAACAAAAACCGATACTGTCAGCGGGCAAGTAGGTACATATTTCGACACCTCCTTCTTCTTAATTAGTTTTGAATGAACAAAAAACGAACTTGGTTTTCAGTCAATTTCCAGCATTAAGCGCATATGTGAGCTGATCTCTCGATTGGAAAGTCTCACAAAAATCTTACAACCATGGCCGCAACCAAACAATAACTGATGCCCAAACTTGGTGCCCTTCCTAAAACACACACACACGCGCACACACAATGCACGGGACAGCAAACTCCCCTCCCCCCCTCCTTAAAATTTTACAAATATTCAAGCTTCAACTTCACTCACAATTTAAAATACAGATGTGGCAGCGCTAACTTCAAGCACGACACTAGATACGCACGCAGACGGTTAGGTGTATAAGACGTCAGTTTGATTTAGAACATATACGCACTTTCGGCACAACTTTGCATTTGAAAGCGGAAAAAATAGTAGGGAATTGCCCAATGACGGTAGACTGGAATTGCGATCGGTTCAAAAGGAGAAAGATCGATGATACCACTATATTTTATTTTGTTAGATATGTCAAAATGTTTTTTAGGTCATAAGTGCTTACATATTTTCTAGATTATTGTCATAAAAATCTGAGCCCTAATTTATTACCAATGAGTACATCTGGTCTTCCCTCAAAAGTATCATCTCTTTCAGTATATACACTGCTCAAAACAATTAGGGGAGCACATGGTTTTAACAAAATTACGCAAAGATATATACCGATAAGTAACATAAAATGAATCATTCATAATTTAAAGCCTAGCAGGAAACGGAAGAAGAAAACTTCATATGCAAATCAAAGTTCATGACGTCAAAAACCAGAAAAAGGAGATAAGGGCAGAAATCGGGATGTTGCAGAAACGTCTGTTTTACTGCCGTAACTGTGAAATTCGATTGCGCAGTATTGTTTTTTGAGACAAGGTGACTTGAGGATGTCTCAACAACGTGATTTACCGGAATCCATGGCATGGCGTGTTATAGGCAGACTGGAATCCGGGCAAACACAACGTAGTGTCGCGGACGCTGTTGGAGTCGCCAGAAGTGTTGTTGTTGCAAGGCTGTGGAATCGATTCCAAGAAACAGGAAATGCTAGACGTCGACCAGGGCAAGGGCGGCCACGCGCCACTACAGCAACTGATGACCGGTATATACGGTTAACAGCCCGTCGAAACAGAACAGAGAATGCTACGCAGCT